>NW_015150533.1:1097266-1110719 GCF_000732505.1 Cyprinodon variegatus
TTTTATTCATAAAAATCCTCCACAATACCTTTTTAAGGGCATACCTGAGGGGTAAGGTTGTATTTCTAAAAGTGAAATGCTTTTGGTCAACTTATTCATCATTCTGGGTGGCAAAATTCCCTATACTTAATATGATCTTTAAAGCATACGAAGGACAATGATTCACCTTCAGTAATTGCATTCTATATTTGTCAAATGTCATTTGTAAAGATAAGATCTTTCCTAATGATTTTTACTGAACTTTTTATATGTTTCCCCTTCCTTGTAAACAGTTCTTTTTTTAGTCATAGTTATCAATTTATTTATGCAAAGGTGCATGTAAAAAAAAATGTATGAGACTGAGCATGAATGATTTGTTCAGAGTGATGCAGATAAAATGTCCTTAAAGATTAGGAAAATGATTCTTTGTAATGTTAACATAAATCCATTATTGTAATTTCCTCCAGGTCAAACATGTAAAAGCACAGACAAAAATTCATCAGGAGTAAAATAAACTGAGATCTTATCTCCAGAATACAGCAAGTCAGAGTATGTGAGCCTAAATTGGACTGGCAAGTGTTGAGCAACAAATTAATCACTGCTTGGCTTCTTTTACACATCAAAAGCAAAGAGAAAAAAACTAGGATACATTTTTGGAAGTGAAAGATTGTTATCTACAAGTTATCAATCTGCCAACAAAATGTCACATCATTTTGGCCTAGGGGTCCTCCTGCAAAAAAAAAAAAAAAAGAAAACGCAATGCTTAAACAGAGTCTGGATTCATGTCAAAACTGGTAGGTGGCACCCGTTTAAAAAATTATATTTAGAGGGAACAATAAATCACTGTTTGAATGCCCACAGGAGAGGCTATGTGAGGATACAGCTAGCCAAACAATAGCCGTAGTTCCCAGAATTAAATTATCCCAGGTTGGTTACCGTTATCACACGTAATTTGTTTAGCGTATTACAAGCTGCCTATTTGCAAAAACAACTTAGGAAGAATATTAGCAAACCATAAAAAAACGCTGTAATGGAAACTAATGCTTTGAACTTAGTCAGTAATTATGAAATTGTTCATCATCACGAATACATTAGTAGATTAATCTTGAAAAAGACAATAAATCACTGACTTCACACACTGCTGTAAACATTTTTAAAAACACTGCCCCCCTTTTGACAGAGACGAAATCAAAGTTATACCTTCTGTTTTCACTATAAAACGAAAACTCCTCCTATTGATTTGTTTCTCTGATTGCTTTTGCTTAAGTTACAGTACATGTCCTGCTGTTTTCTTAGGAATTAAAAAACTAAAGGAAATCTAGATTTTTTTTTTTTGAAAAGTGCTTGTTTCAAAATCAATATTAAGATTGGATACCTGTCTGAAAATGGTCTAAATGCTTTGGGTCTTTACTGTGTAACCAGATTAAAACACTTTGGCAGCGCTAAGAAAATACAAATATGTTTACTGATTGGTAAAAAACAGGAGCAGCATCTCCTGTCCCTGTCTTCCAGGTTGGAATCAGACCTGTTTATAAAATATAGGTAACCTTCTCACTGCTTCTTTGACTTTAGACATGGTTACAAAGAGGCAGTTGTACAAATAAAAAATATATAGATTGTGAAGTTTCTTTTTCAGGTTGTCAGCCTAAATGTTTTGTTTAAAGAAAAAGGTTGCAGTCCACTCCTGTTTCATTTTGCTTTCCCTTTGTGTGTGGCCATTGCAAAGGTACATACTGTAAGGCCTTTCTATATGTAAATTTTACAATTCAAATACAATAAACGGGATCAAAAAGTGTTACATCTAGAGTCGTACAAGATTAAACACGCATGGTAAATTAAAGTGGAGGCCAAATTAGTTTATGACCCAATTTCAGACATTTAAACACTTGCTCAACAAAAGCACAAAAAATGCAAATCACAAATACTGTAAATATGAAACGTCTGTATTTTGCTTAACACTCTATTGCTCATTATATATCTGTGTGGGCTGTGCGCAGGTCTACTCTAACTTGACGTCAGAGATCACCCACTAAACAAGATGCACATGGACATTAAAAGTGAAAGTTATTGTGAAAACCCCATAGCCAGGCTGGTTTGGTTTGTCCTATTTGGGCTAGACCTCATTTGGTCGCCATGTCTCTTGTCAAATATTTGATCTTGATGACAAGCTTGATCTCGTTTTAAATTGTGCTGGTAGGCCAGTTGTTATAACAGCTCCAAGCTGCTTCTAAATAGTGGTTAAATGGGAGAGAAAAGCCATCCTTTCCCTTCATCTTCCTGGCACACAGCTTGCCATTTTAGGTTACATGTGAAGGAGAGAAAATAGCCAGTGGTGTATTAATGAAAACATAAATTTTGGTTCCATAGACATCTGTGTAAATTTGCTCTGGCAGCATTATTACAACGTAAAAAGTGGCATACATAGCTGCAGTGAAATATGGCCACATTTTATTCTAAAGGCTATTTTCTCAGTTTACTTTTAATGCTAATTTGGTAGATAGATATTCTATACTGTATATGGTAGTGTTTGGAGTGTTGCTGGGCATGCCAGTTCAATAGAACATGCAAGTTTGCCCAACAGAGTATGCACTGAATTCTGTTAAGATTGACAAGGGAAGCCCCAGTAAAGACATTTTCATCCCCAATACCAGTCAGAGTTATTAAAAGGAAGTAATTTCTTGAAACCAGGTCCTAGTCCAATACTTTATTAAAATCAGTGGTTTTGAGATCGAATGTCAGTAATGCAACCGGAACGAGTTACCTCTGAAGGCACTACCCTCCGACGGAGTTTTTAAAAGGAACTGCTTCCAATTCAACTTCCTGTTGCCAGTGGCCTGCAACTGTGAAAGGCCTTGGCTAAGCGCTTCTCAACTCAAAGCTACGCTAAGAAGCAACTCCCTCAGGAGAAGTGTTGTTCAAGCCCTTATCTAAATCACTAAATTGGTAGAGGCAACTAGATTTAAACAGCCAATCCAGAGTCCATCCTTTTATGTAAGAGACTAAGAACCCTGGTGAATAAGCAAATTAGTTATAATCCATCAGCTAATAATTAATTAGTTTTACCCTCGATTTGAATGACCTATTAATTAACTATAACTTCCAGTTGTAGTTAATTAATATATTCATAATCTTCTGGTAAACAACAGTGGCATGTGTGTGCTTTAAAGCACAGCAAATCCGCACACTACATTTCTTAAGCCTTTACTTGCTCATCAAAAAGAAGTTAGATTGTATATAATTTTTTTTTCACATTAATAGATATGTTAAGCTCTGAAATGAATTATTGTCATTCTTGCTGGAATCATAGCTCTTCTCTAGTATGGAAATATGTCTGAGCCCATAATGGAGATTAAATTGCACGGCATGGACTGGAAACTGCAGCATCCAACACAGTTAAGATTATTGCAAAGGGTACCAAACAGCTAAAATTCATAAAGGAAAAAAATATATTTTTTTAAATATGGCAGCAGCTTGATAACTGTTCAGTAAGCCTTGCATCTAGACTTGACCTTCATCTGTAACTGAATATAGGCCCCTGTCGACACAGGGACAAGCTTAGATGAGTCCATTAAGCTAATTTGTCATTCAGGTATTGTGTCCACATGGATCCCCTGCTTCGTTAGAAAGAAAACAACTTTGAAACCAGCTTTTTAGGTACAATCCGACTGAGCCCGAATTTTGCAGCTGTAGCAAAGGATCCTTGGAGCCTCCATAGTTATCCTCTATAGCTATCTATGGAAAGGATGAAGTACAGCTGAAAGCCACCATCATTCAGACATAGCTTCTGGAGGAGGGGGCATTCTCCATATTAGTTCTGTTTTTGGAATCTGGTGAACCCAGGGAAGTCAATGACTTTCAAAACTAAGAAGAACCACTGTGTGTCGCTCCGTAAAATCCCCTTTCCACCATGTTGAGCTGAAACTAATAATCAGCAGACTCGATGACATAGTGGAGCAGTGCAAATTCGCCTTCTTTGCAAATTGGTTTCGCTTGCAGGTTTCATGTTCAGTGTGAACGAACCTTTAGAGTCAAAGGATTCTAAATCGGCAGCTTTGTGTTTTCGTGTGCACAAAGCAGGCCATGTCTTTTGGGAAAAATATGACATCATACACCATCTCACTCTATAACCCAAATATGCCGCTTTGTCACCATGTTGCTGTGTTTTCCTTGCATGTGTTGTTTGTTCATGCCTAGTGTTTCTGTCAAGTGTTTGGATGTATTTCTGTGGCACTCTGACAGCACCACCAATGGGCCTGGAATACATACTGCAGCACCGCTAGTGGCGCTGTAGAATGTATCACTAATGTGAAAAATGTTTTCAAGGTTGTTTTTAAAGACTAAATTTTTTGTCTTTGTGGACAGGGCCTAAACCAGAGATATGCCACATGAAAGTTGTATCAGCACAATTCTTCACAATTCAGCTTCTATATGTGGAGAAATAAGCCTTAATACTGTATATATTCCCTTTTTCAACTCTTACCTTTCAGCAGATTGTTGCTTTTGAAAGCTTCATCAATGCCCATGAACAATGTATTTCTATTTCTCTTTTACTAAAGTACTTCCAGATCTCCTCTTTTAGTAATTAGAGGCCAGTTAAATAGTTAGCTGTAAGGTAGAAGAACTAACGCCTCAAGTCCATTGGCTAAACTTTGTAATTAAACTGACACACATTCCTTGTTGCTCTTCAAGTGGAATGAAGTGACCTCACAAAGAGAGCAGGCCTGCTTTTTCAGTTCAGCTGATGTTTGGTTGCATCAGTCCCTGCATGCAAATTGTCCTCAGACATTACGACAGAAATGACTCAAAAATACTTTTTAGTTACAAGTAATTGTATTACACCCCTTGGTGTTAAAAAGCCATTCCAGTGCATGTGTGACTTTTATGAGCTCTTTCTTCCTTACAGAAACTCATCAGGTTTAGCACAGCCTAACTTTTTGAAGTACGACACTGTATTAAGTTTATGTTTTTCCTGGTAGCACATTCTTCATGCTGAAATAAAGACCTGAAATAAAGACCCTTTTCAGTCAGCAGATGTAAGATATTCTGAAATATCACTTAGTATGAGATATCAATTCATGTGGTGTTAGAGTTTTTAGAACTTGCAATCATACCTATATCATTGCTGATTGGTTTAGACATTATAAAAACATGATTTTAGCACTGTTGCTTTGAAGCCAGAATAACCTAGATCCAAGTCCCACATTGAACCCTTTTGCCTGGAACTTGCCTGTTTTTTCAGTGCATGCATATTGTATTTTATGGTGCTTGAATTTCTTCTGAAAAATTTGTATGTCAGGTTAGGTTAGATTTTTTGGTATTTCAAAATTCCCATGTATGTGTTTGAAAGAATTTTCCAATTCTAGTAGACATTGCAGGATAAAAGCACTAAACACCACCCCACACCAGCATCATGTAAATGATGGCAAAATCTTTTTTTCATGACAACATTCCTATGAAGAGATCATTAAGGCTCTTGTAACTTGTTCTGTTAAAATCGTTGTTGAACAAATTATTCAACAGGATTGCCATGGCCTTTGTAGAATGAGTTGGATTGAATTGCAAGACATTTGAAAACTGCAGTAATATTATTTAAATTTATTGGGCAAGTGTCAATAAATGCATGGCTAATAGGAATGTTTAGAACTATATTAATATAGGGTATATCTAAAATTCATTTTATTCACCTTAGAAATTTTTTAATTTTGTCTAAAAATATAAATCAATACATGGTTCCACTGAATTAATAAAAATCCTAGTATTTTTAAAACTTTTATAACAATCATAAGTTGTTCAAATTATAATGGATGTTGTATACATATGTACATTCTTGAGCATGAAATTCACTTATCCTTATTATCCTATGCGACACGGTAATTCAAAATCATACTGTAGATAAGCTGGTACTGTAATGACTCGAAACAGAGGGACCCATTATTATATAACTGAACTTTATTGATCTCACATTGGAGAAATTTACCTCTGCATTTAACCCATCCCTTTGGGGAGCAATGGGCTGCCATTGTGAGGTAACCTGGGAGTAATCGAAGGTTAAGGGTTTTGCTCTCTAAACTGGAGTGCAGGCTGTGGGGGATCAAAGTGAGTGTTGCAACCATGCACACTGCTCTAAACCATCCAACCTAGGCCATCACTCCCCATCAGCTAGTATTCAGGACAAGACAAGACAGACAGTGGGATAACTCTCACACCAAAGGCTCAATAATAATATGGCACTGACGATTGGGAGCAAGCAGCTTAAATAGATGCAGGAGCAGGTGAATAAGATGAGCAGATATAATCACTGGACGGACAGACAGATGGACTTCACAATTATGAGCTGTTACTTTTATCCGAGGCATAACAGGAAATACATTAGCGGATAAAATCTGTATAAGCAGCACTGTTGACAATGTACAAAATAAGTTACACTTAATGAAACAGAGTCTGTATGATCTGGTTGAAATGTCTCTGTAAAGTGCCTTGAGATGACATCTGTTGTGAATTGGCGTTATATGAATAACTGAATTGAAAATTTTATTGAATTTGTTACTTTTTTTTACTAACACAACTAATATTTGTGTGCCTGTTTGCCAGTTTTAGTTGTCCCTTTTGATGCTAAACTTGGACAAACATATATACAGTGATGGAATTACGTATTTGACCACCCTGCTATTTTGCAAGTTCTAACTACTTATTTGTATGATACAGCTGCAAATAAGTATTTGAACACCTGTATATCATCTAGAATTCTGACCCTCAAAGACCTGTTAGTCTGCCTTCAAAATATCCACCTCCACTCCATTTATTATCCTAAATTAGATGCACCTGTTTGAGGTCGTTATGTCCACCTGTCCACCTCATACAATCAGTTACAATCCAACTACTGAGATGGCCAAGACCAAAGAGCTGTCCAAAAACACTAGAGACAGAATTGTACACCTTAACAAGGCTGGACAGGGCTACGGGGAAATTGCCAAGCAGCTTGGTGAAAGCAGGCCCACTGTTGTAGCAATCATTAGAAAATGGAAGAAGCTAAACCTGACTGTCAATCTCCCACGAACTAGGGCTCCATCCAAGATCCCACCTCATGGGGTCCCAATGATCCTAAGAAAGGTGAGAAATCAACCCATAACTACACGGAAGGAGCTGTTCAATGACCTGAAAAGAGCTGGGACCATCGTTTCCAAGGTTACCGTTGGTAATACACTGAGACGTCATGGTTTTAATCATGCATAAGAAGGTTCCCCTGCTTAAACTAGCACATGCCAAGGCCAAATTTCCCACTGACCATTTGGATGATCCAGAAGAGTCATGGGAGAAAGTCATGTGGTCAATTCCACTAACCATGTTTGGAGGAAGAAGAATGATGAATACCATCCAAAGAAGATACCATCCCCACTGTGAAGCATGGGGGTGGTAGCATCATGCTTTGGGGATGTTTTTTCTGCACATGGGACAGGGCGACTGCACTGCATTAGGGAGAGGATGACCAGGGCCATTTATGGCAACCCAATAGAGAGTCTTTGGAGGGAGCTCAAACTCTGTGTTTCTTAGCGACAGCCCAGAAACCTGACAGATCAAGAGAAGAGCTGTGTGGAGGAGTGCGACAAAATCCCTCCTGCCTGGAGGGATGGCCTGGTGAAAAACTACAGGAAACGTTTGACCTCTGGAATTGCACACAAAGGCTACTGTACCAAATATTAACATTGATTTTCTTAGATGTTCAAATACTCATTTGCAGCTGTATCATACAATTGATGTCTCTCACAGTGGATACCCACCTACAATGACATTCCAGACTCCTCCATGAATCTAATTGGGAGAACTTGCAAAATAGCAGGTTTTTCATATAGCCTATTTTCATCACTGTATATTTCTATTTTATTCTTCTTCAAAATATAAAAATACTAATGTTAATGAATCCATTTAAAAGTCATTGTAAAAACATTTTAAGTATCCTGTGTAATGGGTCAGATTTCTGTGTTGTATATTTAAACTACAATTTTGTGTGTTTTGTTGTTTTTATAGACATTTTCCTTCGTTTTCCTTACTTGTGTTAATGAATGACCAATAATTCAAATGACTCATTCCTGTTTTTTGTTTTTTTACATTTACTCATAAATTAGATATTGAAGAATTCTGGTCCTCAAAATAAAACTAATTATAGAAAAATTGCATTAGTGTTTTAGTGGATACGTATTTATTTACAGTGACATTAGCTGAAGGACATTTACAAACAAATTATTTGTAAGCTCCCTATGTCATTATATAGTTGCACGTTACAGTCCTGTTTCCATGAGGTTTTGATGAGCATGCGCCACCCAAACCCCAAATATGGATTACTTTACACAGGCTGAGTAAGTGGGACACCAGCCGTACAGTGGCTTTAAAAGAGCTATTCCAGTCACCACAAATGTGTGGTGATGGAGTAAACACTGAACTATTTGCTTTTAAAACCTAAATGTTATTCACTTTAATGGCTGTAATACAGCTCGGGCTTCAGGTTGTATGCATAATAAAAAGATAACAAAATAAATGCCAAATCTTGGCATTGATCTATGTTGATGTCAATGTGATATGTGGAACAAGCAAAACTTTACTTCAAAATATAAATCCACGTGTGGTTTTATAAGCTTCTTTCAAAGCTAAATTGTTCAGTAATTGTTGCTTTTTGTGGAGGAAACTGATCCTAGAGTCTGATTTATTGTACTTTGTATTTCTCTTTTATTGTAGACTATGATTTTTCATTTGTTCAATACATCCAAAATAGTCATGTCTCGGAAACGTGTTTTCCTACATATTAACACAAACCTCAGGTTTTTTTATTTATTTATTTTTTCACCTTTAATTGTTTTTTAATATAATTTCTACTTAACTTCAACTTGAATGTTTTGATTATTTTTAAATAATGACATCAGAGGCTTTAGAATTCGTCAGACAAATTACCAGCCAAAATGTTGGTGACATCTGTGCCTTTGTGCATGTGCATTTCGAGTTATTTCAGCTGTAAAATAAAACCACCAAAGAACCAAACAACATATTTTGTGGTGTAGAGAATGAATTAAGAAATAAGCGTAACAATAGGTTTTGACCCTAAAGCCTTTTTATTTATGTACAGATTGGGATTGTGCTCTGATTAAGACTTTAAGCAATTAGGAAAGAAAATTATGCATTATAATTTTGGGGGGTATTTTTGGCAAACAGTTAAACACATGCAATTCCTTACCAAAGTTGCCCATATTTGCCAATTAAAAGATTAAACCCATTTACCAAAACAAATCTTGACGTTTGTCCTGTGGAATGTGTGGAATGATTAAAAAAGAAAAAGGGGTAACAAGTAAGTACTAATTAAAGTTATTGTAACTGTTTGGAGTGACTAAGCCTTTTCCGCTATTCAATCAACTCTCTGTCTCCTCAAAACTCATTTGTATGTTTTGGTTATGGAATTACAATAAAGACACCAGAGTATGCTTTGGAAGAAGCAATAAAACTATATTCTTCATATAACTTTATTCCGTTTGTGGTTATTTCATTCTTGTGCTATGAACACTGAAATAATATTACAAAGGTTTCCATTGATTTTCCAGGAGATCTCACCTCACATGCTTTCATACCAGCATAAGCCTATGACATGCAAACTTTTATTAGTCTCTTGCATGAAACTTACTTAATACCAACCAATTGAGATGTAGAAATGCCTTACGTGTTTTAGAACAACTAAAGTTGATACCTGGCAAAGATCTGAGAACTCTCTTTGCTTCTGTCAATTTATAAACTTTAGTCTACAAACTACATGCTTGCAATGGAAATATTGTCATACCAATATTGAAACTGTTATCAATGGGTAAAGATTGATTAGTCCCCCTGGTGAAGTGCTTCAATCTTGCTAAGTCTGTGAGCAAGGGAGCAGCTGAAATAACCCAAACAGTGGATAGATTAACTAAATCAATCCTTTGCAGTTCTTCACAAATAAAAAGTTAAGCATATTAAGGTAAGCATTCTTCATTCTAGAATTTCTCATTTTTTTATTATAATTTTTTTGATAAGGACAATGCACAACAAATGCTAGGACCAAATTAGCTACAAGCTCATTTATACCTGTCGTCCCAGGGCACAGCCAAGAAACAGCAGGACTTGAATATATAAAAATTATATATATTTTTCTATTTTCTTAAATCAGTAAAACCCCACAAGCACTAACAAGAAACACCAGTAATGAAGTTCTCAATTAATACATACACATACTCCAAGAAAGGACTGATAATCACTTCGTTATTTCAAGTCTAACCATCATTCAACCATTTCTATGTATAAAATCTAAGCGGTTGCAGAGTGTCTTTCTCTCGAATGGTCAAATGTTAAGAGTTCCACGTCCCTTCAGCTTCGAAAGAGAAACAGTTTTGTCCAAAATCTGAGGCTTCAAACTTCACAGAATAGTTTCCTCTGGAGGAGAAACGTGTTGTTCTCCGTCCTACTTGATCCAGATACAAACATTTTCAAAGGTTGTGGAGCCAAATAGTAAGGAACTTTATACGATAAACTAACACTGGAGTCAATAATAAAGTTTTCAAATGTTAATAATTTATATTTTTTCACAATTCTACAATTTAATAATTTTCTTTTTCCAGAATTTTTAGAACTTGTTTGTAGAGAGTTTTTAAATGGTTGTAACACTGCATTTGTCAACACAGACCAGTGTGTAATACGATAAGTAAAATGGGGAAATCTAATCTCAAGCACATAAAAAAAACTTGCTTTTGTTCATAATGACATTAAAATACATCCACAGATAAGTCTTTGATGAACCCAAAGTCCTTACATCAAGTGGACGAGAACAACTTCATTGAATAAAAACTGAAAACAAAATTCACTCACAAAGCTCAAGTGCCCATTAGACAGTGTATTTAAAAGTACAGGTTCAAGCATTTTACAGTAAATGATTAAGCCCTCAGAGCACTTTTGCAAAATGCATTAAAACTACACATGTAATAAAAATGTTATTTATAGGGCCATCACTGGCTTGTAGTTTTAACACAAACACTAAAGGAGAAGCCGAGACACTGAGCCCTTCCATACACACTCAGTAAAGGACCTTGTGCCTCTTTAGGTTTGTGTTTATA
The DNA here is from genome assembly GCF_000732505.1 of Cyprinodon variegatus. NCBI lineage: Eukaryota > Metazoa > Chordata > Actinopteri > Cyprinodontiformes > Cyprinodontidae > Cyprinodon > Cyprinodon variegatus. The sequence continues at coordinate 1,108,363 of NW_015150533.1, forward strand.
CACATTCAAGTAAGTTAGCAAGCTTAATTTAATTTCAGCCACATAAAAGCTAAAAAGCAGTGACTATAAATTAAGCGTATAAGAATATTTCTTCTTGTTAGGGCAGAGCAGGAATGATGAATAACAGGCAACAACATCAGTACTCTCAGCAAACTATGTGATGTCACTGAGAAAATCGTGTAACTAAAAAAAAAAAAAACTTGTAAGACAGCAGCTGTGGCACTTAGGAAAAGTGCGTCACTTGCTTGTTAAAATTTTAAATAAACTAATTTGTAATCAAGAAAGAAATGTTTGGCTGAATTTTTTTCTTTAAACAGAAGCTTTTGAATGTCGAGGTTAAAAATTAACCTGGGTAAGATAGTAAGCATCTCCACTACAGATACTGACCTTAAGGTTAGTGAAGATGGGAAGCTTCATCTTCTTCCAGAGCTCATTATGGAGGCTTTAAGGGCCACTCTACTTCTGTGGTCCAGCGTGTGTCCCATCACAGCAGTAAAGAATGAAAGAACCTGAGGTGAGTACAAATCTGGATGTAAAAAATGGTGCAGAGTAAGTATTAGTGATAATTTGGTGAGGCATACTGAACCTTTACTAGTTGCACTGGCAAGTGTGGTGACATAAAATGCATTAGCTGCAAAGTTGCTGCAGTATGATGTTTGCAGGTCATCAAAAAAGTTTCAAAAACGATTGATCAAATTTCCACAAAAATATTTAATGATATATTTAACCTCATATTTTATAATAAAAACTAAATATAAGGCATGGTTTAGGGAGTCAGCAGATGCCTCATATAAGAAAACTAATATATTTAAGAGCCTTGAGAATTTTGCTATAAGTCGCAACCATCCCCATTCAAACTCTCCCATTCAGTCACAAAATTTGGGGGGAAAAATCCCAAAAAACTAAATATATTTATCAAACAATTCAATTTTTCTCTCTTATGACCTATAGAAACTTTAAAAGTGTCAGTTGATATGAACCAGTTAAATAATGTTGGTTAGAATGAAGCTCACTCTACTTGCAGGAATAAGCAGAAAAACATAAATATGCCAGAAAACTTGTATTAGGCACATTGGAACATGGCTGTTTAATTTTTTTTTTTTTTTTTTTTTTTTTTTTTTTTTTTTTTTTTTTGCTTCATATATGGGAATTAAATGAATTTAAAAAAATTAATAATTGAGCAGTCCTGCCCCTTACATGCAGAATGTAGTATAAAGTATCTGAAAATGCACCAGATTCTGGTTTTGTGTTGGAATTCAAAACATTAAACAAAAAATATTGTCCAATGAGTTAATTTTTTTTATTCTAACCTTTTAGTGGACGCTGGCCAACTGCCACTAAACCCTTGATAACTTTTTCAATCTACAGTCTATATATATATAAAAACATACTAGATATTTTTTTACTTTGTAATTAAGATTTGTACAACACTCAAATGACATTTACATATTTTTACAGGTTTTGCATTTGTTAAAAAATATTCAATCTAATTCCATTTCTTGCCATTTCACACTGATTCTGCTTTTCTGCAATTCCAATTATAGCAAATTATTATACTAAGGACCAACCCCATACACCTTCTAGCCCTACATTTCAGCCCTACCCCTAAATTTTGTGTGTTCCCGTGAGGGTAGTGATGTCCCAATTCCTCTTTGCACATAGGGGTAGTGGACATAACAAGGGGTAGTGGTTGTTGACATAAGGAGTGGGCCTAAGATTTATCAAACCACTCAAAATTAGGATTGCTGGGAGAATTCCAGTGTGGTGCCATGATGGGATACTACCTTTGAAAACCACTAAATCTCCCACAGTCTATTCTTAACTGTTGATGGAGTAAAAGCTATTAGGAACTACAGCAAGTGCTAAGCCAAATAAAATTACACAGCAGGGTCCCTTGATGACGTAGTGGGCAGAGAGCAAAGAGGTTGTCAAGTTTCTGCAGAGTTGGTAGCAGCTACACTACCACAAAAGCAATGCAAAACATTTGATAGAAGATTTACATGTTTTTGGCAATATGTATAAATGCGAGCACACACTGCTGTTTGTTCCTGTGTATTTATAATTAGGGATGGGCATGCAAGTCTAAACGAAACCTTTCTTACTGTTCCATATAATCAAGGATATTCAGAATCAATGGTGAACAAAGAATTTAAACATTGACAACTCCATGTAATTCTAATATCAGCGCTGAGAGATGTTTGTCTTTAACATTCAATTTATCACAGCAAAACTATTGTTATTTGAAATAAATATGTTCAATGTGAAAATAACATCCACCCATCTTCTGCTCTTTATCTGTAAGGATCAGGGAGGTTGGTGCCCATCTCCAGCAGTCTGGGTGAAAGGTGGGGTACAGC
>NW_015150533.1:1110795-1117899 GCF_000732505.1 Cyprinodon variegatus
TATATATATCCCATCCCAACTTATACAAAACTTAACTTCATTGAAATCTACCTAATCTGTGCTTAACCTGCATTACTTGGATTTCTTTCTGACCTGTTGGGCATTTTATTCTGTTACCTAAAATTATGTCTGCAAACTTTTCCCTGTCAGCACAGTAAATGCTGCCACTGTGTGTTCCAAACAGGTTCCTGCCTGTCCTGACACTTCAGCTCATATTTTGGTGTACCTGCACTATTCCCTGAATGAATATGCAGTGAAATAAACTACTTAACACAAGCTGCTTTCTTGTATCACTCAGCTTCTAAATATGTATCCCTACCTCAAATAAAAAAAAAAAAAACACAATAACAGATTTTAAATGCAAACTTTTGCATTCACCTGGAAAAAAACTTTAAAGCCTATGATTGCATCATTAGAATATTAAAGGAAAAAGTTGTTAGTATCTATTCAGTCCTGTGGTTAACATTTGTCAGAGCAGAAGTTGGCATGACGTAATAGTCGTCTTTATAATTTTTGCCACAAAAATATACACCAGTGAATTTCTTAATACCATATAAGGTTTATTGACAAAATTTTTGCATTTTCATCCAGGAAATGCGTAGTTTTATTGTTGTTACATCAATGCCGCAATGTAAGCCAGTGCAGTTGGGTTAAAAAATAAAGGAGTCTTTATTTTATTTCAGAGTGTAAGAAAATTGCTGCCTGAAGAGCTGTGGCGCACTTTAAAAAAAGATGCATTTTCAAGAGCTCATTGATTGATTTATTATTGGAAAGCCCCTTGAGATGAAACATCTTGTTTTCAAGGAGCTGCAAAACAAGAAGACAAAAAAAAAAGCATCACATCACTTTGAATATGTTATTTTTGTTTTTTTTTAAATATTCGTTTTTTTAACACCCTTTAAGTTTTTTGAAACAGATATATCCTGTCATAGGCATAACTGTTGTTGAATCCTTTAGTGAATTATTATTTATGTAGTGGATAAATGTGTTTGTTTGTAATTTGTTTAAAATGCCTATTTTTCTTTCCAAAATGTAAAACAAATTGGTCTAATGGTGTGTTCAAAGTGCAAAATCCTTTAAATGTATTAAATGAAGTCACGCAACTTATAAAACTTGATTTATAAGTTCCACTGGTAGAGTGTGTGTTTCATGGACCAGCTTTAAACCAAGTTAATCATCCTTCTGGGTCCCTTACATCCAAACCCGGAGTCACTCTTGACGCGCAGTCTTTGTAATCGTCTTTGGTTTCAAAAGTTAGACGCAGGAGGATGTTGATAGGGAATAAACGATATATATCATTTCCTGTAAAGCCCCAACGACCAGAGCATTGTATAATTAAATTAAGCACTGACATGACGTAGTCAAAGTCAGGTAGCAAAACAAAAGTATTGGCTAGGAGGGCCATTACGCAGGTTGTGGTGACATCATTGAGGGCTGGCTATAAAGCAGCTGCTGAGAGATGTGCGGAGTTAGAACAGCAGTTCAAGAGCTTTGGAGTAAAGGACGCGCTCAATCCTATCCAGTGGCTGACTGAGTGAAACCATCTTCCATCTTTCTAGAGAAGAAGAGTAGAGGAATCCAAAGACGTGACAGAATGAACTTGTCCTATTTGGTTGCGTGTGGACTTTTGGTCAGCCTGCTTTCAGAAAAGATGACAGCAAAACCTTTAACTCAAACCCATCAGGTAAGCAGATTATATCAGAAATGGTACTGATGTTTCCAAAACATGAGCAGTTGCTTTTTGATTAATGCGCAAAAAGGCGCACCAAGAGGTGAAAACTTCCCACAGCATTTTTGCGCATAAGCTTTTTCTTTGAGTTGTTTACTTCTAACATTTCTAAGATCACATTTACCTTTAACATGTGCCGTTACCGCAATATTCTAAAACCGAGAGTCGCTGAATTCAACTTTCAGGAGAAGATGGCAGAGTTTCCTTTTACATTTATTCCACAGTCAAAATATAGACAACTAAAGCTGTTTTGTGCCAAAGGCCAAATTATAATAGAGGCAAAAATACGCCATTTGAAATAACTTGTAAAGTCATATGTCTCTTAAACAAAAAGAAAAAAAAGAAAGAACAAAGGCCGGATGGATTTGATGCAAAAATAAAGCGTAAATAGGCTACCATTTACATGCACCTGTCTCCAAGTCTGGGAATCTTCTCAGAGCGTAATATCGCTTTATGAAATTGAAAGTAGCTCCTAGATGCAACAGGAGAGGTTTCAATTAAACACTGATCCAATCACTGCAATATTTAAGGAATCTGCGGATACAATTCTGGTTTTGAACCTGTTTTCCCTGATGGATATGGACGTGTTTCTCCTTTCTTATTTGAATATAATGCAAGCTGAGGCTTACCTCGAACATTTTCTAAACGTGTAGCCTCCATCCGCAGCATTAAAAACCAGCAGACTAGATTTACGTCGTCTTGTTGTATTATATCCAAACTAAAAAAATATATATATATATATATATATATATAATCTGTGGAATTCGTTGATTTTCTACTTCTTTTTTTCATCTCACAGTCCTTCCAAAGTTTGCTGGGTGAAGAGCTGGCGGAGATTCTGGAGTCGGATGAGAGAGAGAGGCGGATAGACGCTGTGCGCTCTAGGATGAGGCTGCTGCGTGATTTACGCATGGACACCAAGGCCAGAGGGATGTGGGCTCGTCTTCTCAACGACCAGCCCGCACCGAGGAGGCACAAATCTGGAAGCAAGAAGGCAGGCTCCACCTCGCGGAGTGGCTGCTTCGGACACAAGATGGACAGGATAGGGACCATCAGCGGAATGGGCTGCTAGGGCTTGGAGCTGCGCAGAGACGGTGAGTCCTCCCGGCATCCTGCCAGAGCAACCTCCCCGATAGAAACCCTTTAGGACAAAGCACTGCTTGTGGAAAAATGAAGGAGGAAAAGAAATACAAAAAAAAAATAAAAAATTGTTATTGAATTTCATTTGTATAACCCTATAGAAACTCAAGAACGTTGTTGACATACAAGAACAGTTCAAGCTGAAAACTGTTCTATAAGAGGTCTTTTGACAGATTTTCTTAAAACCTAAAAATAAAAGGGTACAGGGTGAAAAAAATGATTACAACAAAAGAAAAAGTAACATGTTTAACCTTTTATCAGGGTCCAAAGTGTTTTGCATTCATAGTTGAGTCAGAGAAAAACATATCTATATTTGTGAGGCAACTATACAGAGTGTAGACTTATTAAGAAACAATACACGTTTTTTTTTTTGCATTTTGCAATGAATTCTAGTTTAATTCACATCAGTAATTAGTCAGAATTTACACTCTAGTAGGGGATGTATCATAATTGTGCATACAAATCCTAGCTACTGAACAGCCTAAACATGGATTAGTGTTACGATACGAAGGATCTACAATAATCATACGTTAAATTACCAAAATCATTAAGGAGAAATCATCAAACCTCAACTGAAGGTCTAATACTTACTGCAAGGATGCAGACTGCCTGTAGGAAAGTCCTCTTAAACTTAAGTAGAGTGACGTATTGGTAGCAATCCTGTGGGTGTTTAGGAAGTCAACTCTCGTGTTTCTGCTCATAATCATGAACAATCCCATCTGCTTCACTGGGAAAAACAGCAGCATACATCATGTTTAGGAAGCGGAGACGACAAGGAGGGATGGATGAAGGAAGTGGGGATGTGGACAAACGCACACATTTATGCGCCGTCTTCAAAATGAAGCGCCCTGCAGTGGTCAGGCTGTTTCTGGGAAAGACATTTTCTCCAAACCCAAGTGGTTTGACCAAACACAAGGAAGGGGCTGTGTTTTTGAATGGAATGAAGTAATGTGGAAGCTAAGGTGACACACAATTAGTCCTGAGGGTTGAGGCCTTTTTGTGGTTGTGGTGAATCAGTGAGATCCAGCATGGGGACGTGAGAGTCTGTGACTAACTATGAAGTCTTTCTCACTCGTTAACACCCAGAAATGAGAACGCTTGTATTATATTTGCAGTTCCAGAGACCAGGATTACCGTTTTTACGTAGATTAAAACCAACAAGCAGGTTTGGAAATCCCCCAGAAAGTGGGCTGCTGATGAATAGCCACTTGAAATTACACAGAGAATGATAATGTGTTTAAGAACCTGCCTCTGACAGCCCCTCTGACATTTTTTCCTCTTGTCTCTTCTTCTTCTAGGTCTTTGGACGATGGGTTTGGACAACATAAGCCAAGTGTGTTGCCACCTGAGGAAAATTTTTAAACTGAAAATTTTTAGGTACGAAATTGCCCACAGCAAGCATGGGAAAAGACTGAGAAGACAATGCTGCAGAAGCCTCACCACTCTCTCTCTATACATATATATATAAAAATAGTAAATATGCAAGTATATATTCATCATTGTATGCCATACAATATGGTCTACAGATACAAACAAAGATGCATACTCTGACGTTGTGGACAATGGTGTAAAAACTACAAACCGCAAAAGCTGTACATTATTGCTGCTGCTGCTGCTGCTGCTGTACATTCAAGTACTTCATCCCCACTTGCGTAAATGTATTTATGTTTTAAATATTTATAAATCTGAGTGTTATTTATGTAACATTTTGAAAATGGCTGCAAACTCTTTGTTTTGTTTCCTTCCACTTTTGTCTCATATCGTTGTGAATGTTTTAACAAAAAATATATATAAAAATGAGCTTCCATGTGCACATGCCATCTTTTCTGGGTGTCTGTTTGTCTCGCTGCAGTAGTGAAGGATCCTTTAGCATTTGGAGTAAAGAACATCTTTATACATTACCTTCTGCATCAGGTGGAATGCAAGCGGTATATAACACATTAAAATCTTTCATTTGAACAAAAACTGTCTCTTCCCAGTAGTAAGACAGCCTTCTGCAGAATAACATCACTCCCAATCTGAAACATCTAATCAAAAGCAGGTGGAATGTCAGTGTCAAGCTCATGTACCTGCTGCCCACACACTGCATTGATCAAGCTCAAGACTGCAGATGTGGTGCAACTATGCATCAGTGCATAACATATTCTTTGCTCTCTATGTGCCATGGCTGTTTATGTGCAGTCCTTAGTGGCTTTGCTTACCAACTTACATATTGAAGGTAGGATCTGTGATGGAGGAGCTGTGGAAGGAGGGCTGTAGCTCAGTAGAGACAGGGGTGACCAGAATGACTTACTGAAGCTTTAAGGGGCTTTTTCACTTTTTTGGGAAGCTAATTTAACTGTATCTTAAATTATACATTTTTTTAGCTTAAAACTTTGATCTCTGAGTTTCTAAGCCTTGTTTGTTTTTTTAAGTCTGCATGTATCTCCAGGTTCTGTCTGTAACTTAAAGCTATCAATAAGTTGGACCAACAGCTGTGATTTGGTAAATCAAAGACAAATGATTTCATCCATCCAGCTATCTGACCATCCTATTTCTATACTGTTAACATTCTAGCAGTTTTTCAGGGGGGTGCGTACATTTCATTAGTACGTATATATATATGTAAATCAATTGTTGTGAAATCATTTAATGTTTCAGAAATTTAGATCTCTATAATTTATCTATTGGGATATGCAGGAAGCTAATTAGTCAGGAAGCTAATATTGTAATTGTTTTGTCCATGTTTACTTTTATCTTTTCCAAAATTCGAGAATGGTAGTCTTAAATTCCATATTTTCCCTGACTTTCCAAGACTTGATCCAAACCAAGACATAATTTTTTTCCCCTTTTCTTAAACACTTATATTCTATTTCTGCTTTTTTGGCTCATCCATCCAATATTCAGATTGTTTTATTTGAATATATAATATTTAATCAACAAATCACATCTTAACTTTTAGTTTTTAGAATCTCTAAAACTTTCATCTTTGGCCTGGAACAACAGAACTATGTTTGTTTGTTTTAGTCACTCGCTTTGTTAAAAAAAAAAAAAAGTTTATCGGAATCCTCAAAAGAGTGCACTTTAATCATCTGTGCAAAAGATTTTGCTTATCTCAACAGCAGAGAGGAAAATAGTAAACCGTTCATGCTTCCTGTAATAATCAGAAGCTAATTGTAAAACAGACTGTAACCTGAGAGAAAACAATGAGAAACATGGTGAAAAAGCTATCTATTGAGGTCCTAAATCATTTTATTCATTAATCAAAAACATCCTATGCTTTTGATTATTAAATCGATATTTAGTGTAATAAATATGGAGTTTAGATTTTTTGGGGTAGACAAGATCAAATCCTAAGTTTCTGGGTTTTATTGCTGATGTGTTGGGATTTTGGATCTGAGCCACACTTTTACTGCTCTGTATGATGGCAGTAATAATATATAATGTCTTCATTTATGTGGTACCTATCCCAAAGAAGAGTCTTCCAAGAGATAGGGTCATAAAATATTAAAGTATGGAAAAAACATACTAAATATGCACTATGTTCAAAGAAGCTAACATTCGGAGCAAAGAAATAAGATGGAAACATAAAGTCAGGTCTATAAAAGCATTTTTATGAGGAAAAGTGATAATGAATAAGCTGCAGTATACACTTCTGAGAAAGGGTCGTTCCAATCTTGCAGGACTGAGACAGAGAAGCTTTTTTTTTACATAAAAATCTGACCTGACCAACATATCATAGACCAGGTTTCATAAGTAATTGAAAATAATTTCTCAAAATTCTAACAATGAAATCATTAATCTGTGTAAAATGTTTTCGCTGTCAAGAAGGATTTTCATTTTTTGTTCCCATCAAACTCCATTTCATTATACCTAAACATTACATTTGCACTTGCCAGTCACTCTATGAGGCAGACCTCATCAATTGTTTCATAACATAAAAAACAACAGGCTAATCCTATGAAGTTGACTTGCTGAAGATAAGACCAGGCATCAAGGTAGAAAAGAAGAGGGGTTAAATTGACTCAGAACATTGCACGGTTGTCTGATGCAGTAATAGCTGATCTGAGAATTTGAGAAACTGGTGATCTTTTGGGATTTCAACATATAATGAAATATTAGTTGTATGGATGAAAATTCCTACTTGAAATCAGAAGATGTAGCTTGTGGATATGATTTCAGCTTAACCCCCTATTACATGTCACCATATCTACGTTCCATACTCATGGCAAGGCAAGGCTAATTTATTTGTATAG
>NW_015150533.1:1118941-1145588 GCF_000732505.1 Cyprinodon variegatus
TATCTGGGCTTTGTATCTGAATGTGTGCATTTATGCTTTTGACTGGGTGAATATATGTCTACTATAAATTGATTTGAGTGCTCAGTATAAATTAATAAAGCTGTAAATATTTTGCCCATTTACCATATTCTGATGGCTACTTTCAGAGAAATATGTGTCACAAAGCTAAACTCTGAATGTTGTACAACCAGTCTCCAGCACCCGGTCTAATGGTTTTGGGATGCTGTAGAACAGGAAATGTTCATTATGAATGTGCTTAGTGACCAGAGGTGTAGCCAGAATTTTTTTAAAAGGGTGGCCAGGCAATAACGAGTGTACACTGAGAGGTGGCCGAAAGCGGATAGGCACCAGAACCTCACGGTCAACCTACACTTTTCCAACAGGAAAATTAACGAGTACAACTTCCATATTTTCAAAATAAAGACAAACTATACTTTCCTACAGCCTTTACTAACAAATAAACACATATATTTAAACATCCCTAATTTCTAGATAAAATGTATATAGTGGATAAAACTCAGTTTTGAGTTTTGGGGCGTAAATCAATCATCATTGTTATTACTTACCTACTTGTATCAATAAACATTCTGCATAGAATTGATATTTACAAGCACCGATATCTACATAAATTGATTATTTGATAGGTTTTTATTAAAATTGTTATTTATCTTTGATTTCACTGAAGACTCCTTGATGACTTGCAGAGACACATAATTTTCTCTTCACCCCATATAAGACAAAATCTAGTTCTGAAAAGAGAATGAATTCTGTACTTATCATCATTTATGTCAGTATATTGATGTGAATAATTAACCACAAAAAAATCAAATGTTTTGAATACGGCCCCCCATCTAGCTCTGCCCCTGCTTGTGACAGATCTGCAACAATTTTGTGATGTCGAGCAATATGGAGCAAAATACAAACAATTGGGTCATTTTTTGTCACAAAGCTTCTAAGCTGCTCCCAGGGCATAATAGAGTCATACCCTGCACTCCAAATGTTTATCTGATAGGTGGCTGGTTGGTTTATGATAGGAATCTTTAACTTTGGTCATTGGGACCCCCTGCATGGTTTTATTTTCTCCCTACCTCAACACACCTGACCTAAATGAATAGGAAATAAATGGCCTCTACAGGCCTTTGTGGCTGCTGAGGAGGTAATGCAATAATTTCATCCAGGTGTACAGCAGCAGACACGTCGAAAACATGAGCAACAGTGGGCCTTGAGGACCATGTTAAAAAAAAATCCTGGCCTATTCATTGTTCTCTGGTGTTTTAATGACAGCATGCACAAAACTTACTCTACCACTAGAGGGAGCTAGACAGCAGTGGTGAACAAATAAACCGAAACCCCTCCTCAAATGAATACTCTATATCTGGTATAAACAGGTTTTGATTTAAAGAAATAAGTTGCTATGTCAAGTATTTCTATGCATGCAAGCTTAACAATACAGAAATTACCTTTTAGATTTAATGAAACTCAAGTGGTTTGCTATTTTTTATTTTATTTTTTTTTTACATTCAGACATTAGTTAAAAATATATTTTATATCTTACAGCCTTGTAAAGGTATAGGAGTTCGGCTATAATGCAAGTTTTTTTTTTTTCTTTTTTAGTTTTTTAACTGAGAAGCAAATCAACATTTATTCTTTATTATTAGGACAAACTGGAATAAACTCCTGCATATAATCTGTTGTATCTGGGTGCAACTCTTGTCTCCATTTGTAAACAAGACACATTTTAATTTGTGTACAACATAAATGTTAACCACTGCAACAAATTTGATGCTAATGCCAGAATTTGATTCCGGCATTTGAGTGTGTTAGGACTTAGCTCCATTAGTGTTGATGCTGTTAGTGGCAAGGCCATTGACATATTGAGGAACATTAACATGATAGTTTATATTTAAATTTCTCTATGACGAATTTGGGTGGCTGCCCAGAAAATGTGTGTCTTCCTGTGATAAAGAAGGAAGATGCATAGATCCCTTTGGTATGCATCTATTTCTCTCACTAATGCCGTTATTTGCTGGGTGCACTTGGTTTAATTCACAAGCATGAGCTCTGAGAGGGGAGACGTATCTTGTGTGCTTTGCTGATTTATTAGAGAGGTTTGATACTTAGAGAAGGTTTCCAAATGACTGATGTGTGAAAACTTCCTGCTTGTGGTTTATTTTGCACAGACGAAACCAAAAAAAATTAAAAAAAAATTGCTTAGATTAAAAAGAAAGAGAAAAGCTAAAATAACATGTCTTAATCGGTAAATAATACAGGAAAATGAAAAGCACCGACTTAATCACATTAAGCTTTATCTTTCTGGTGTTCCTCCCAGAGTGAAGTAACATTGCAGGGTGAGTGAAATGCAATGCTGCCTCTGTGTGGTTTTCTGTGTCAATTACTCAGATGTTCTTTTCATATCTCCTGGCACCAGCACCATGAATTACTTGGTGCCTAGTAAAACAGTGGGGGCCAGATTTTTAAGATAAAGATAAAACAATATTTAAACAGAACCACCATATATGTAAAAATAAGATAGATAGACAGACAGACAGATAGACACACACACCTACCCACACACACACATACTCGTTCTGCTATATGTAGTGAGGACCATGTGTTGACTTCCATTCACTTCCATTGCTTTTCAGTCATTTTCAACTCTTTCTATGCCCTAACCCTAAACCTAACCATTACAAATGCATACCTCACCCTAACCCAATTGACACCTTAGCCCTAAACCTAACCATTAGCAAAATAGCATGTGAGGACCAGCAAAATTTCATCACTTTGCAACAACTGGTCCTCGAATTGATGGTGAAATTGGAAAAATGGTCCTCACTCTGAAGGTTACACAGGTACATCCACACACCCACGCAGGTAATGGCAGAAAAGCTAACACTCTCCACAGCAGACAGAAGATATGCAGCGTATTGCTGCAAACACTTAAGGACCTTAAGAAGTACAGTCCGCTCTGTCTCTTCTTGTAGACAGCTTCACAGTTGCTTCTTCAGTTTGTTGACCAGGTGAACACCAAGGTATTTATACTCCTCCATCCCTTCCCCGACAATGTTAATAGCATTTGACTTTTTCGTGTTTCTTCTGGAATCTACAATGATGTATCTTGGTTTGTTTACATTCAGGATTCAGGTTGACTAGCTCTCTGTTCTCAGCTTCTTGTCTGTCGAGTAATAATGACGCACAGGTTGGAATAATGCGACCTGGCAGTGCAGACACAGGTTGCATATGGGCAAAAAAAAATAAGGGTTCGGGTCACTCCAAGCTGCAGTGTGAATGTACCCTAAAACTTTACCTTTAATTCAAGGGTCTTCAACGTTTTCCAGGACAAGGACCCCAAAGTGATTGCGAGATGGAGCGGGGACCCCCTAATTATATATATTGTATGAAATTGTGTTATATCAAACTGCTCCTATTGTCTATTATATATAGAGTAATATAAAGAAAGCAATTTTGCACTGGGTCTACTAAGGTATTTCTAATTCTTGGTTGATGGGACAGGTGTTGTGAATGAATCGGTGCCCTGTTTGAAAGAGCTCCTGTGTTTCGCTGAATGTGTGCATTGATGACTGAAAGACATCTTCTGCCTCCATTTATTTGTTTACTACAGTGTGTTAAATTCATGTTCATGTGTATTTAAATACATTTCAATAAGTAGAAAAAAAATTGCAGGGGGGAATATAAAAACAAAGTCTAATCAACCAAAACGTTTGCGATCCTGGGTACTTTATAAAAGTCATCTAACATTAAAGTTATGTTGGAGGATGTTCTTTTTCCTGGTGGATCATCAAAATAAGTGGTCCTCCTATTTGTCAATCATTCTGGTGATATATTTAGGCTGTCCTACTTTCTCATTCCCATTTTCACTTACCAGATGTGAGTCTGACATCTGACTGTCTGACAAATCTTCTTTTGGAAAGTAAGCTTGTAAGAGCGATGCAAACAGCGTGCACGAGGAGAATTTGGCTTACACATGCTCTTGCACAAGTTTAACCCTTTCATGCATGAATTATGATAGTATATGTTATGAATTTTTTACCAAGTGTTTTTATTACTCTTTATGAATGAAAAAAACATTTTCATCAAGTTTTTTTTTTAAATATACTTTCTTCAGGGAGTTGGTAACATGTCCACTCGGGTGGACAACGCGCATTTGTGCAACTGATATAACCTTGTTTTGTTTTGTTTTGAAGAAAACTGTTGTTCACAAGATACATCTAAAAACATCGTCTGATCAACATACTTTTTAATGTATATTTCAAAATTGTGAAATGTATCACAGAACTGTAAAACAAATCAATTTAAACATTTTCAAAGCAAAGAACAGCTAAATGATAACGATAACATGTAACATGCCTCCAATTACGCATCTGCCTCCTGCTAATGACAACCTTTCTATCATTCAAATGTCCTCCAGCACATTATGACAGTTTCAGTGCAAAAAGATTATCTTGTATGGAAATTGGCAAAGCAACCAGGGCTCAAAGCCACAAGACACTGCATGCAGATATACTTTGTTTTTCGTGTGCAGGCAGAGTCATGGCATCTGTTTGCATTTCTTGCTTTAGAAAGCTGGGGCCAATGGTCTCCAGGACCAAACTTGATCTCAGGAGGGGGCTTTGACACTGCTCTACGCTTTTGTGGAGGTGGGGTGGCACTGGGTCTCCCTCGTTTTTGTGTCTGAGTGGAAACTGCATTTATTAGTGCGCGTGCTACAGACACCTTGAAATGCAGAAGGTCCTTCTTTTCTAATCCACACATTCTGTAGATGTGCCAGGCATTCACTACGGTCACATCCAAGAAGTGAAAGAACACTCAGATGTACCAGCGTTTGTTTTTGCGTCTGTGGGGATACATTGCAACACACCGATCCATGAGATCCACACCACCCATATGTTGATTGTATAGGGCCACAGAAAATGGCCGCTGGATGTTGAGCATCTTTTTTTCTTTCTTGCTCCATCTCTGGGCAAAATCTGGTTTGGGAATGACCAACACAGGAAGAGGCCATGTGAATCACTGAGCGTGTAACAGTGATGTTTTCAGTGTTAGTGACAACAGAGCAAGATCCTCTTCCTTCTTCTTTGAGTTTCTTTTCACTTTTCAGCTTCAGCTGTGCTCCCTGGAGCCTGTTGCTTCTACATGTGCCAGTGGCATAGATACTTTGCTCTTTCAATGCCTGAATAAGTGGAATGGTGCAAAAGAAATTGTCAAAAAACACCTTGTGATTCTTTTGCTGTATGTCATCACAAAGGCGCATGACGACATCTGCAACCATTCCCAAATCATAACGTGTTGCAAATCTGTCTGAAAACACATGATGTGTGACTGGATCGCACTTAAGATAGCAACCAGAATTTAGTTTGTAAAGAACACTAATAATAGCATTTGATTTGTTTTTTAAAAATACTGAAAAAATTCAATGACCTGTAATTATACCATATTTCCTTATCAGTATTTTTGATCGGACCCTTTTCTTGTATGGGAATAATAAAATAAAAGCAATAAAACAAAATGCAGAAATTTAATTTAAAAACAATAAAATCATGGCAAACTTGGTAACAAAGGCACGTGATTTCCTCCTATAGTCCTTTGATGCTATGTTTAAGTTTTTAAATGGGTTACAATTATCTAATAGACTAATAAATAGCATCATAACAAAAAAAAAGGAGAAAAATTAAACAATGTGCTTAGTGTTTTCCTGAGAGTAGGCGTTCACCACGTGTGAACGCGTCCATAGCATATTAACACCATGTGGTTTAACTGCATGGTTAAAACTGCGATTTATGAAAGCTGAGCTTTGCATACTGGACTTTGTTAAACTACTAACAGTTGCGTTAACGTCTGAATTTAAACACCTTTGATAGAATCACAACATAACATGATGTTTTTGGTATTTATAAGAGCAAAACTTGTGATAAAGGCAAAGGACTTTGACGCAGCCTGCTTCTTACTGAAGCAGCTTAAATTCTACGTCATACTGAAGGCGCAGGCACGATGCAAAGACGTCCGCTTCTGATTGGTTGAAACAGTCATGTGACTGGGCTGACGTGAACGCGCTGGGCAAGAGAGAAGCAGCCGCCGCGCTCCAGCCGTCCTTTTCAGTCTTGTCTTCTCCTGAGCTGATTCAACCACGTGCATGTACTAGTCGAACAGTTTATCGTCTTCAAACATCCAGATTCCAGTGTTTCATTGAAACACACAACACAAGTCACCATGGTGAAGTTAGCTAAGGTAAGAACATTTTTTTGTTTTTTTCCTGTTTTGCTGTACCAACACCCGCTTTTATATTATGCTGTGTACGCATAAGGCCTATAACGCCAAAAATTATTGCGTATTGGAAAGAGAAAAAAAAACGTATTCTAGGAGAAATACTCTAACAATTGGATGGGGTATATAGCTATTTTAGGTCTTGACAATCGATGGTATTGGATTATTTTCGCTAAACACGTTGATCTTTAGTCGAATATGTCCGTGTTTGTGGCCTAGCTTGGCCCGCTAACTGTAGCCCACTTTTCAAAATGGCTCACATGCTTCCCTCAGTCTGCCACAAGTGGAGACTTTACAAAAATTCTAACTTGAGTAGTAAAAACCCGGATTAAAACGTATACTTGTCGATTTTTTTTTCTTTTTAAAGGTAGCATATGCTACTGTAGCTTAAACCTAAGCCGTAGCTTTAGCTTGGGTCACGTTTTCAACGTTTTGTTCTGACTGCTGGCAAACTTGCTTCAGCTTCTGCCCACCATCCTAAAGATGGCGAGCGCGATATTTGGTTGTGTTTTAATTTATTGCTTTTAAATTTGCCAAATCACGTTAGTTTAATTTTGTTTAATCTTGGCCCACATGCTAGCTTGCCTGCCTCATGAGCCCCACGTGGGTGGATGCACGCTGTGAGTGACACACGAGGCAAGCAACCAAAACCAAGAGCCTTTACAACAGTGTAACAGCACGATTAACCTGACATATTGTTAATGTATTGGCAATAAATATTTAATTTAAAATGCATTCGTTGCATTAGACGGAATAGAATGGGAATTTTTTGTTTTTTTATTTTTTTAGTATTATGACAAATGCATTGCAGCAGTTACAACGATCTCTGTTAATCTATATACTGTTTTCATTTCCCCTTAGGCTGCAAATAAACAGGCTCAGAAGAAGAAAGCCCCTCCACCTAAACAGGTAGAGGAAGAGGAGGACTCTAGTGAAGAAGAAAGCAGTGAAGAGGAAGAGGTACTTTCCTTAAGTATTTGAATCCTCTTTCTTTCATTGTCTAAGCGACTCAAGCTCATTGTGTTTGTATTTTCTGTATTAGACTCCACCAGCAAAGGTTGCAAAGAAAGCGACCCCAGCAAAGAAGGCACCGGCTGCCAAGAACGGCGTCAATGCTAAAAAGGCACAAAGTGATGATGATGATGATTCAGGTATGCATTAAAAAAAACATTTTTCGTTGTCACCTTTTTACGTCCTTTGTCTTGTGTGCTTGAATCTTTCTGACTGAAGGTCTTTATTACTAGAATTTAAATCACAGGAATTAACTAACTCTCATCAGTACATTCGTTTTTAAGTTGAAGTACATTCACGTGGTTCACTGTAGTTGTACCAAGAAGCCACATGTTGTTACTGTAAGATCTTCAACACATCATCTGAAACCATCCTGTGGTTTGACAGAAGAGTCATCTGAGGAAGAGGCTCCTCCCCCTAAGAAGACACCTGCAAAATCCACACCTGCAAAAGCTAAAACACCTAACTCAAAGCCAGCTAAGGCAACCCCTGCAAAGGCAGAGGAGTCATCAGAAGAAGATGATGATGATGATGGTAGGTGGTACCAGAGTAGAAAAGGAAAGTTTCCAGCCCTTGAGGTCTAGGATGCCACACTTAATACATCTGCTTCAACACCAGAGTCAAGTGGCTGAATTATTTCCCGTCATGTAGTGAAATCCCCCAGATTTTTGTTGAGTCTGGTGTGTTGAAGTAGCCCATAATTTGGGAAACGCGTTCTTTAAAAAAAACTGTTGTCTAAACCTCCATTTCTTGGCATGCACGGGGTTGCCCATCCTCATGTGTGTAATGTACGGAGGGAAAGCAAATGCAGCGCTATGTCTTCGGTGCCGGTGTGTTTAATGTCTGCCGGTTCTATCCTCAATCGCTGCAACACTCCATGCATTTGCATCTTTGTATCTTCGCTTTGAATTTCTAACATTGTCATTAAAGATGAGATTCTTTCCTTTGCAGATGAGTCGGAAGAAGAAGCCCCGCCTCCCAAGAAGGGGGCCAAACAGCCAACAAAGCCCACCAAGGGTCCTGCAAAGCCCCCAGTAAAGGCCAAACCTGCAGAAGAGTCTTCTGATGAGGATGATTCTGAAGAAGAGGCTCCACCCCCTAAGAAGGCGACTCCTGCCAAGGCAGCTGCCAAGCCTGCAGCCAAGGCTGCTGCTGCTGAAGAGTCCTCTGAAGAGGAGGATGATGACGACGACGATTCAGAGGAAGAGGCTCCACCAGCAAAGAAGACTCCACCAGCTAAACCATCGGCAAAGGCAGCGGCTAAAGCACAGCCTGCTGAAGAGTCCTCTGAGGAGGAAGACGATGATGATGGTAAGACCAGGGCTACTTGCGTATGCCTTTAGAGTTAATGCATTTTAAATGAGTAGTTTATGATGATCAAAAGGGACTTAATACTGATACTGTATGATGTCAACCTTTTATATATCTGATGCAAGAGGGTCACGTTTGGTCTTGTTGTTATGCTCTGTGAAAAGATACTGACTACTTAAATGTTGTCCATTACAGACTCCGAAGAAGAGATGGACACCACTCCAGCTCCTAAGGCCGCAAAGGCAAAGAAAGCCGGAATGGTCAAGGCAAAGGAGGAGTCAGAAGAGGAGGATGACGATGAGGAAGATGAGGACGAGGAGGATGATGAAGAAGAGGGTAAGATTATGAAACATTTCACAATTATGCAAGTCTCTTCTTGTATGGGCTTTGATGTGCTCTGGGTTTGTCCACAAAGTAAATTATCTGTTTACCGGTTTTGATGTTTAATTTTTTTTTTTTGACCCAAACAGAAGCTCCAGTAAAACCTGCAAAGAGAAAAGCAGAAGGCAAAAAGGAGGCGCAGCCTGCCAAGAAAGCAAAGTCAGATGAAGGTAAAAAAAATTTTTTTTCAAGGCATTTTTTTAATGGCCATCTTTTTTCCATTTAATACATTTATAGCAAATTCTTTTTTTTATTTCTAGGATTCAGTTTATTTGTTGGAAACTTAAACAGTGACAAAGATTTTGAAGAGATCAAGGATGGGCTAAGGAAATTCTTCACAAAAAACAATGTTGAGGTCACTGATGTTCGGCTTGGGTCATCAAAGTAAGTAAATTTGAGTTTCTTTTGTTCTATTGAGCGCCTTTTTTTTTTTGTCTGGTTTGATGCTCTGATATTAACTTAGTTTGGTTAACTTTTTAAACTCTCATCCTAAATGTACACTTTTGTTTAGGTTTACCGCTCTGTACGTTACTTGTTTTTTTTATTTTTTATTATTCAGTAGGCTATAATGCATATTTTACCTTGATAGGAAATTCGGCTATGTCGACTGCGCAAGTGAGGAAGATCTCAACAAAGCACTTGAGCTCAACGGCAAGAAAGTGATGGGTCAGGAGGTGAAACTGGATAAGGCCCGTAGCAAAGAAACCTCTCAGGAGGGAAAGAAAGGTAATCGCCTGATCTATTACTTTCTATCTATTATTTAGTGGTATGATTTGTTTCTAATCCAAATTTTAAACATGTTTTCTCAGAGAGGGATGCCCGCACACTGTTTGTGAAAAACCTTCCTTACTCTGTAACAACTGATGAGCTGAGAGAGTTTTTTGAAAGTGCAGTTGACATCAGGTTACCTCAAGGCCAGGGCGGCTCAAGCAGGGGGTGAGTGTCTTATCACCATAGCCTTGATGCTACTTGATTCATCTATATTGTTTTAGTCAAAACGGTTTGAGTGACTGGTGCTTTAAAATTTTTCGTTCACAGAATTGCCTATATTGAGTTTAAGACTGAGGCTGAAGCAGAAAAGATGCTGGAAGAGGCCCAGGGTGCTGATCTCCAGGGGAGGTCCATAATGGTCGACTATGTCGGCGACAAGAGCCAGAAAGGAGCAAGGATGTCTTGTAAGCATTTAACAATTACTAGAATTCCGTTCACTTTATTTGGTGCAACTTGATGGTGATGAATTTAAAAAGCCATCTGGAACACTTTCCTTAAGCATGTTGGTCTTACCATTGCCTTGGTGTTTTGCAGCTTCAGGAGCTCCCAGCAAAACATTAGTGGTCAATAACCTTTCCTTCAGTGCCACTGAGGAAGTGCTGCAATCCGTTTTTGAGAAATCCGTCTCTATAAGGATTCCCCAACGAGATGGAAGACCTAAAGGGTAAATATTTGTGACTGGAGCTTCATGTTTAAAAAAAGAGCTGTTAACCTTCTCATGAGCTCCTGTTAATCTACTCTATGATTATACATGGATTCGCACGAGAAGCATAGTCAGTGCACAGTATGAATGGATTTTGCCCGTCTTTCATATGGGCACTACTATAGTCTGCTGTGCTACACATCAGAATTTCAGTCAACACCACCATGTTTTCTTTTTATTTTTCGGCAGAGCAGTTTACCCTAACGCTATCCTGTTTTTTTTTAGCTTTGCTTTTGTAGAATTTGAGAGCGCGGATGATGCCAAGGACGCTTTGGAAAACCTGAACCACACAGAAATAGAAGGTCGTTCAGTCCGCCTGGAGTTCAGTCAGAACAGCGGTGGAAGAGATGGAGGCAGAGGAAACTCTGGTATGTATTCACCACTAAAACTCAGTCTTCTACCATTTTTCTCAACCAGATATGATGAAAACTTGATCTCCTGAGACTTTGTGAAGATTCTAAGATAGTCAAGTCCTGATCCGGTCATTTGCTTTCGCTTATTTCACTCAGTTTTTGTCTAGATTGAATTTAACACCTTGTTTTTCTTCTTTTCTACCAGGTCCAACAAAAACTCTTTTTGTCAAGGGTCTTTCTGAGGACACAACAGATCAGACTCTGAAGGATTCCTTTGAATCGGCCGTTGCAGCCAGAATAGTTACAGACAGAGACACCGGTTCATCAAAGGGGTTAGTTTTCTTTATAGCCGAAATTTTGATGCTTCTGGTGATCAGCCATCTGTCTAGCTGTGGCAGTGTGACGATTCACACAGGAAGTAGAGTACACTCATATTTAAACAGATGGCTTTCTAGGTGGAAGCTGTCCATGTCTGATGTGAGACAGTTGTTTCTCAATGTAGAACTCAACGTGATCCTTATGGATTGATGTTGGCTTAATATTTAACATTATTACTTATTTAGCTTCCTCCTTTCTTTTTTAAGATGCCACCAAAGCACAAGTGTTAACTTTAGCTTTCTCTCTACAGTTTTGGTTTCGTGGACTTTGATAATGAAGACGATTGCAAGGCGGCAAAGGAAGCCATGGACGACGGTGAAATCAACGGCAGCAAAGTGACCCTGGACTACGCCAAGCCAAGGGGTGAAGGCGGCTTCAGAGGAGGCAGAGGTGGCGGCGGCGGAGGACGTGGAGGTTTCCGCGGAGGCCGTGGTGGGTTTGGCGGACGCGGTGGAGGCAGAGGAGGAGGAGGAAGGGGTGGACGCGGAGGCTTCCGTGGTGGTTTTGGAGGTAATTGGAGCACTTCAGGATGATCTCCATAAGTTCTTTGTTTGGTGTTTTGGTTAACTGCTCATCACTAACATGTTGGCTCTTGTTTAATTGTAGGTGGAAGAGGCGGCGGCGGATTTGGAGGCAAGCCCCAGGGGAAGAAAATCAAGTTTGATGACTAGATGTGGGGCTTAAATTTTTTTGTTTTGCAATGGACTCTGGCTTCATCAGTTTTCAGAGCCTTTGGACATTCCAGAAATCGTCAGTGATATTTAACTAGAATGGGGCATTTTAAGCCCTTTTATCTCAACCTCCCTCACCTGCTATGCCCTCCTGTGCCAGAATGGTACTACAGACCTTTTCAGCATATGTGCTACATGTGAGAACTGAAAGTCCCAAATGCAGACCTGCACCCCTTTCCTCCTAAGGGTTTTCAGAAGGAGTAAAATGGAATATCTCAGAAGCGGGCTAATGTTAAAAAGCTCGAGTGAGATATATTGTGTAAATTTAAACAGTTTGTATGTTTTCATTTTACCTTTTTTGTAAAAAAAGAATTTACACCTGTATCCATTTTTATTTTGTTTGTTTTAAGTTTTCTTTAGTTGAATTTAAATATGAAATTATTCATGTTTTCATGGTTCATGTCCCGGTTAATAGATGGGGATTAGTCGCTGAGCAGGGTCTGTGGATGCTCAGCCGCTGTTTCTAAGCGTTGTCTGACCTAATTCTGTTTCCCCATCTTAAGATTTTCACTTGATAAAAATAAACCTTACAGGGCCTAACTTTTTTTTTTTATTGTGTGAAAATAACTGTTTGGCTTGAGCTGTTCAATCATTAAATGGGTTGTTTACAGAAATTAAAGAAAGTAAACATGTTTTTAAAAAAGACCTTGAAAGCAAAGTGATTGATGTTCCTAGACTCTGATGCAGTGGGGAATTTGACCTGAGTATTTTATAGGACTGGATAAGTTTTATTTAATTTTTTTGGCTTTTCCTGGCCCTTTTATTTCTTACACCTAGCTGTCATTCATTCATACATTCATCCTGGCTCATCAGACAGTTTAATATTAGTTTTAAAGTCTTGTTTTCTAGCCATGTTATAGCTTGACTGTATTTAAATTACCTTAAGTTCCTTATATAAAGAAAAAAAAATCTTAATGGCCACCAAGAGTTTTTTTTTTTATAAACTTGGGTCTTTGGATGTATGAACTCATTTTTATGGTTGATTCAATTCCTGGTAGTTGGGACAGTTTAAGTTGGCCAAGTTTAACAGCCGCTGAAGGATGGCGGTGTGTCATTTAACATCCCTGTTTCTACAGTTATGGGGTCTTGAGAGGTTCTGTAAAGTGAAATCAATAGATTTTTCTATTTTCATATCGATTCTGAAGAATCATGCCGTTATTTTTTTCGGTTCCAATGCTTTATTTTGCTTTTCTGTGAAGTATGAACGCTGCAAAATTTCCATCTGGAAATTAAGATTGAGGTGTAGGTTTTATGAAAACTACATTTATAAGGGTTTCTCCAGCTAGAAGATGGGAAAACACTAACCAGGAGATGGCGCCATAGCAGCAGTCATTAGGAACATGGATAAAGGCCCATCTTTTTCACCTGCTTCATCCCTTTGAGCTCTGAATAGATCTCTGTAGAACAAACTAAAGGCTCTAAGAAAGTGCTAACAGCTTTGCTTCCAGGTTCTTTAGGTGGTGGGGTAAGCTTAGTAACTACCGGTAGTACGGTTTGTCAGTATACTTTAAAAAAGCTTATCTACTACACAGTGAACATGATGTGTTACAGAATGTAATGTTTATATAAACTAGTTAATGGGAATTTAAAAGCAAGCAGAAAATGTTTTTGCATTCCCTTGAGATTTGACTAATATAGACAATGTGGTCCCTAGTGGAGAGAGACGACCTCTTTAATTTATTGGAGGTCTCATGGTTTCCTGTGCTTCTTGCAGAAAATTTTCTCCCATTGAAGTTCCAGGATAAACTATATTTCTGCATAAAGTTGCCAGTGACCAAATATTGAAGTACAAACTTTGTTACTGTACTTTAATCTTTACTTTAATCCATTACCTATTTTTCTTCCTACTTCTGACTTCTACTCATTACATTTTCACACAAGTATCTGTACTTTCTATTCCTTACATTCAAAAAAAAAAAGTTACTTCTTACTCTTGGCTTCAGTTTAATGTTTAAATATATTTTACGCCATGTGCGCCATCCAATGCAAAACATTGCCGCCATCCACATCTAGTAAAAACTAGTGTAATTGGATGAGTCATATAATGCAAACACGCATTGGTTAGCTAAAGGAAATGATCAGAAGCAAGCAGGCGTTCTTCAAACTGCAAACGTGAATTGTCTATGCCATGCTACAATATCGGATTCAGAAAAAGATGTTGAAATGTCTGAAAGGTCGGACACAGGCGAGAGCGTATCAGGAGATGGAGACCAACAAGACCTCCCTCATCCATGGCCCTATCTCTAAGAATTTGTCGAAATAGACGAATAACTGAGCTTTCAATTCATATAGTGGCATCTGGCTGTTTTTTTAAGGTTACTTTATACTTTAAGTAGTTTTTGGAGCACATACTTCCCTTCTACACACATTTCACTTTTACTTGAGGTCAAGAGATCAAGTTGATACTTGAACTTTTACCATAGAGTTTTTTTTTATTCCAATATCTATACTTCTACTTAAGTAACAAATGTGTGTGCTTTAGACACCACTGATCATTTTTAGAGTTAAGGTTCAGTGTTTCAGGTTTGCATCCTCTTTCATCAGCCTACTCACTATTTCGTTTTGTTTTTGGTCAAGATTTGAATCCATGGTTGGTTTAACCATTGTACCATATGCCATCATCCCGGTGCTGATCAAACCATATTTGTCCACAGAGATAAACGCCTCTGTGTATAAAAAATGTACCTGAAAGCAAACAATAACTTTAATTTTTTGTGGAACAAGTGTATTAGCTGAGATGTATCCTTAACCTTAGTGTTCCTGTGAGAAGAGG
Organism: Cyprinodon variegatus; assembly: GCF_000732505.1. Taxonomy (NCBI): domain Eukaryota; kingdom Metazoa; phylum Chordata; class Actinopteri; order Cyprinodontiformes; family Cyprinodontidae; genus Cyprinodon; species Cyprinodon variegatus. The sequence goes on from NW_015150533.1 coordinate 1,133,636, forward strand.
ATAACAACATAATCAGCTGTGACCCTGTGATTTGGCAGACATCTTGGCAGGTCCTTCTTGTCAGTGACAAACTGCAGAGCAGTCATATGATTGGCTGTTGGAGCGGAACGGGCATCTTTGTTGTTAAAAGTTGCCTGGGCAAAGGCACTGATAAAGGAACCAATGAATAACTCCGTTTAGAGGTCTGTTGCCACTGCCCCCTACTAAAAAACTGACGAAGCTCATGGCATCTCTTCTGTTTGGCAATGTGTGTCAGAAATCTTTCCTCTCTTTTCTGTGTCACCTAGTAAGGCTGATACCAGCCCAACTCTTTAAGAAAAAATATCATTGGCTTCTTTGTTTTATCCAAATCACAATGCTTGTGTTGCATTAAGTTATCTGTAGAGTAACATTACTGTGGTGATTATATAAATGCCTTGCAAAAATAGGCATTTCCTTGCACTTATTCCCATTTTGTCAAGTCATACTTCTACAGGAGGGTGAACCTCTGTTTTATATTCATCCTCATCAGGTTTTTATTCTCCAACTGTATTAAGCTCCATGCAAGTTTTCAACAAACCTGTTAAGCTTTTAGCCCCCTGCTAAAGAAAATAGCCCCTAAGCATGATTCCACCTCTACCATGTTTTGCAGCATTCTGTTCAGTTGTCATGCCATTCAACCGGATACATTTTTCTGCATGATTGATGTGTCCCCTTCCTGAATCATGATAAACTCTAATTGGGGTTTGTAATTACTTTTTCCGACGGTGGATTTATTCATATCCACACAGGCCAGATTTGTAAAGTACTGGTTCTATGTAGTTACTCTAGAGTAACAGGGGGTCTAGGTGCTGCTTTTTTTATTAACCTGCAAATTTCAGGAAGCAACATGTCTCTGTTTCCCTTACCTGTCGTGTTCCTCGAACTTCATTACTCTGTTCACTAATATTTTGGGACAAGTCTTTGAGGTCCTGTTTAATCTAAGTATAAACACAGTTTAAGTCACCTTTGGTTTGACTTATTAGGTGACTTTTGAGCAACTGGATTAAAGGCAGTAAACACTGAACACCATCTTTTTAAGGTTTTAGTGTTAAACATAAAGTTGAAAAATGTATTACTTTCATTTAACCTGTGATGGTCTATTAGTTATAATAACATACATTAACCCTATAATGCCAAATGTATCATATTTGATACATACAGTTTCTGAAATGTTTTGCGTCTGACACCTTTTGCATAATTTAATGGTAAAAACTTTGCTCAAAATCCTATTGTACACAATTAGATATACCTGATAACAGCCAGCAGAAGACTACACAAAAAATAATCTTGACTTTTCGCATAGTAATAAATTATTAATATCAAAAATGTATTTCTGTTTTTTCTTTTTACATATTTTGTTAAAAGGCCAAATAAGGACTTCAAACCATTCTTGGATCGAGCTTTAAAGGGTTAAGATTTTGGTTATAGGAGGCAATAAGGGAAAAGGTACTTAAAACAAATTTCCAAGGCATTGTTACTGATGGAAAAGAATGCAGTTAAAGTAACTCATGTTTGTGACTGAGTGCTGTAATTATATTTTTGTTGTGATGGTGCTACATTTGTGAATCATGCAGAAAGAGATGAAGATCTATGATTTTGATTTAGTTCAAGTCAGTAGAGATCCTACGTTTTTCTCTATTTTTCTATCAGAGTGTTTGTAGAAATAATTAAGCTCCAGAATAAACAATAAAATTTCTACACAAAGCCTTGCCAGGAGCCTTGCTCTATGACAAGGCTTTTTAAAGAAAGTAGAGGTTTAGTGTGAAAGTTTGCATCCTCATCTAACTGACTCTGACCTGGATGACATTAAAGGCTTCTTCTAATGGCTAACTACGCTGGTCTGGATGCTGGCTGTGTATTTGCCTGAGCAAACATCCTCACTAACGTGAGAAATTTTCAGCACCACTTGATGAGTCAGTTCCATCAGTTTTGTTAATACCACTTAAGCATTACCAACTTCGCAACCAGTTTGTTTTGTTACCATTAGGCAATGAACCTTTTCAAGTTTTTTTTTTTTTTGCTTCATTTTTTCCATTTATTTTATAGAACCAATTTGCATAATGATCAAAATAGGCTGCTCTCAGCTTGAAATGCTGTTTAATACAAATATTTTTTCCAATTTAGAAAACCACAATGCAATATGAAATAAATATGATTTATATACATGTAATTTATTTATATATATGTAATTTATATATATATATATATATATATTTTATAAGTTCCACACAGGAAAAGCAAGTTGTAAATGTTGTATTGCCTTATTTTTTTTCATACTTTTTGTACAAGAGGCAGACCTTTGGCAAACATTTAAGGCACATTGGTAGAACTTTTATTTCAGTTATTGGCTCTGTTTTGTTTTTTGTTTAGCCAATTTTTCTGCCTAGTTCTCATAGAAACATTACAGCATCTTGTTCCAGTTTGTTCCGAAAAAACAGGGAAGTAAACAAATAAGTAATCATCTTGTCATAAAACAGGTTTATTTAACATAAAAAGTACTCCTATTTCAGAGCTTCTTAGTTCCCTTTGTGGGTCTGCTTCTGTCTTCTCAAACCCACAGTCAGTGAAAGCAGAATATCGCTCACACTGAACCTGCTTCTGCTCTAAGTTTCTTCTCATTTAAAGAGAGTTCTCCTCTTTGGCTTGCTTGAAGGATTGCTGAAAACTCACTGGCACTGCAAGTTATCATGCAAGTTGTCATCAAGGACGAGTGCATTCTGCAAAGTCAATGACTATATTCAATCAGCTGGGCCATGGAAAGGGTATGGCACACATTGATATGTTTCTCCCTGTCAGGAACTCTGGTTAGGTCAATTAACCTCTTAGTCAGATCTTTGAACTAGAAATCCACCTTTTGTTTGTATAACTGGCCACAGACTGATTGCTAATGTTGTAAAAAACTGTTTCTCCTATTTTTTTGGTTACTCAACTTTCTGGCCATGGGTGCTGAATCCTCTCCTCTCCTAGTGAGGTCTCCATATTCCCTGACAACCAAGCTACGGTAGGTTTTATGATTTCAACATATTGTTGAATTTACGCAACTCTGTTAAAAAGGTCAGTGCCGTGTTGTCAAAAGAACAAGACCATGATGAATCATTTGAAATTCATCCAGATATATTGTGGCATATTTCCTGTGCCGTTGTTTGAGGAAGATAAATCTGTAGCAGTAAAAACAATAAAAAGGTGCAACGGCCCCTGTGCACATTGTGAAACAAATTCTTCAGAGCAGATTTAGATTTAATCTCAGAGGCCAGTCTTGTGTGATCTGTGTTTGCCCACTGCTTGAAAAAACAATAAGGTTGTGAGGATAACTCATGTTCATGACCCATTTTTTGGTGACCTATTTGATTTTGAATCAGATATAGTTTTTATAGATACTAAGTAATTCCTAAACTTTTATCTTTCTCTCATGAGGTCAGACTCATCGTGAGATTAAACAAATAAATTCCTTCATCAATCTTACCTTTTAGAACAACTGAAAGCTTAGAGTATGTTTTTTTTTTTTTTTTTTGGCTGCACATATCTGCATCTGCCTTTAAAAATACCTAAGCATCACCTAAAGAAAACTAACCCAAGAGAAACATAAAATATTTGTATGTTTAACAGGCATGATGGTCTTGGCACTGTTTATTCATTTGATATTTTAGGTATCAAAGAAAGCTTTTTTTTATTTCTTTAAACTTTACCTTAAGATATTTTTGAGCTTTTAAAGTGGATTTGTGGGAAAGATTTCACATTACTAAAAAAAAAAAGTTTACACCACAAGATCTAGCATCTTTATGATGATTTGTACACGTTTGACTGTCTCTTTCATTTAGCCTTTTTGCATTCAATTATTTCCCGGCTGGCCCAATAATCAAACAGTATGATGTTGTTTTACCAAAGGATTTGGAGTATTAGAGGGGCAAAGTAAAGTAAACAGTTATGGTTTCATGAGATATGTTCTAATCATGTCTAGTTGTATCGCAAAAGCAAAAAGCCGTTGGAGAAAAGTAAAGACAGATAGTCAAAAATTAGTACCGGTAACAATAAAAGTACTTTTCAGACTTGCAGATATTTGGAGTCATAACTTTATACTCTATCATGTCTATCAAAGAAGTAACACAAACCCAGAGCTTATTTAAATGTGTGAAAGTAAAAATTGGTGCCCTCTTACACAGTAACTAACCTTTGTGGCTTGTGTATTTTTGGAACATGATGCTGACTTTAGTCCAAAACTTTTCTATTATCCGGTCTCTATAACAAAGTGAACAAACATGTCTTTTACCCAAATTCAAATCATACTACTAATGATTTGAATAAAATACTCACCTGACTAAAAATAGACACAATAAACAATAGGAACTCACTTTATTGGGCATTATCTGATAAGGCATCCCGAAAATGTCTAATAAGAGAGATAATTCAGCTCGGAGGGTGTACATTAACATTGGCTATAAAACAAGAGATGGTTCAACTATTTGAAATCCAAGCTACTGCTTTGGCAAGAGCAGTCATATGAAACACAGTATAAAGATGATCCAGTTTCTGTATGGCTCCATTGTTCTTGGGCCCAAGGCGGAGGGTATTTCTTTTGTTTGGTAAAGTGTATTTCCTGCTCTACTGATAGTATCGGTTTGGTGAAAACAAAGATAGTATTAGATATTGATCAAAATAGAATTGAGACCAAGGTTGACACTTCTAGTATGTGCTGTAAAACATATGCTTTTGTTACGCTTTTTATTAATGTCATGGGTTAACTTTTGTTATGTAAGCCACATCAACACAAAAAAAGTGAATTTAGGAGACATTCTTAACTTTATTGTGAAAATGTTTATTTACAAATGATCTCCCATCTGTCTGTCTGTCTCTCTGTTTATCTATCGCTGTCACTTGGAGTTAAATGACAGACGTTTAAATAAATTTAAAACACCAATGTTTGCCCGCTTCTCTCATTGGAGAAGGAACAAAAGCCACAAACTCGTACCAACAGTTTGAAATTCACAGTTATTGTCACCTCTCCCTAATAAATTCAAGTCAAGTATATCAGCAGGTTTAAATCCAAAGATTTAACATGCTTAACAAGTACAATTTGTTTTCTTTTAAGTTTACAGTAATATGCATCCAGTAGATTTCTAGATTAAATCAAAGACATTTCAAAGCAAAAGGAAAATACATTCTGTTAGAAATGTTTAAGTGATTTTAAAAAATTATTCTGGAACAATCATTTGAATCGGCTGAGAAAATTACCTTTGATGTAGACAATAACATTTCCCCAATGAGATCCAAACATATCAACTAAAACGCGTCTGATTATCTTACGTAAAAATAAACTCTGACAACATAAAAAGGGTTGGGCTTTAACTGTTCCTAAATCAAGCAGTTAAGATTACTATTTAAAAAGTAAAATAAATGTAAGATTTTTCTTCACATTGTAGTCACCGCAGTAAAACAGACTAAACTTATTAACCACTAATTCTTTTAAAATGAAGTTGGTTCAAAACTTGGTTTATTAGAAGACTTTGTAAGTAAGCAAATCTGCATTTTTTTCAACATTTTCTATTAGTTTTATTCTATATGTTCAAATAGTTTTTTTAAACAACTGAAAAAAAAGGAAAGGATGGTTCATTTTAATTCCCTAAATTATTCAACTTGTACACAGTAAGGTCCCTTTACTTGAAAAATTTTTTAATTATTAAGTGTAAAATAAATATAAAATCGTCCAATTTTACTGCCCAGATTGGTTACACTCAAAGAAAAAAAAAACCATGGCACATGTCTAACTTGATTAAGTTAACATCAATGATTTCTGGCTTTCTTGTCCAAATACTGCTCCCGTACATATGCTTTTTCTTTTTTTTATGTCAGAGCTGGAAGTGTGCTATTTGTAGGCACTTTGGATTTTTCTATAAAACAATTGCACACATAATGTGGTCAAATCAATATGAGCTAAATCCTTCTTTCATTGTTTGAAAAACCTAAAGTGAAGGAAAATGCATTTCCCCCCCTTATATTGCCACTATTTCGCTTCAACCCGCATCATTTTTTCTACCACTTGTAACTTGCAAGTAGAACAGGATATGACCTCATTCCCAGATCTTACCCCAAACTTCCAAAACAAAATTAAGCATTACAGAATGATTAATGTAGATTTACTATACTTTGTCATTTTAAATAAATTATTTAAACAAAACTTCATTCTTGCCTTTAAAACTTTGGTAAACAAAAAAGAGGGTAGACATTTAAGATGACGTTAAGCCAGCCTAGTTTTAGCAAAGAATCTAGCTGTTTTATTTTGACAGAAAGCCAAGTAGTTTATAATCCTATTGTTAAAAAGCTGTTTGGATTTTTTTAAGTTAAGCTTTCCTTTGCCTAAGTTGAAATTATTTACTAATATTTACTGTAGAGCATGAGGGACCTTGATGTCAAACAAAAAATGTGCGACTTCTACTTTTATGCAGATGAATGTTTTTTTCTTTAATTGCTCTCTGAAATTGCAGAAGGTGCTTTTGAATATGTGCTGCTTGTACTTTTGAAATGTAAGTTTATTAATTGGTAGAATTGTTGTTCGAATAACGGAAAGTGTGAGGAGGAAGGCATGTATGACTGCTTCAGACGAGGTGAGAGCATGTTTGAACATTCACAGGCGAGCCCACAGCACCATATTAAATAGCAGAAAAATGATAAATGCTGTCTCTGAATTTGAGTGCCAACATAGTACATACATAAAAACTTACAAATCTTCATAAAGTTTTAGAAATTGCAATAATTTACTTGACATTTGAAGAAACTCCTCTAGAACACCCATTGCTGCTCAGAATCAGCAAATTAAATATTGACTTTGTCTCTCCACATAAAGGAGAGTTTCCATAAAAGTTTGCTTTCTCCTTTGCTGCATTTGCAGCACAGTATTTGCCGTTCCCTGTGGTAAAGTTCAGCTTTAGTCCTTTGTTCTCCTGGAGCTATAGGAGTTCCACTTTCTTTGAACAGTTCAGGTCACTGTTGACCAGATACCACATGTGCATGAGGTCCGATGGTAGGAGCTTGTGCACCACTATCATGTTTTTGAAGAAACAAGGCTCCCGGTTCATTTTACTATTTTTGTTTTTCACCAGGCCAAATGTCTTGAAGGCGTTGTGTTTTACTGGCGTGACCTGCAGTGCCTCCAGACACATCCCCAAGAACACATCGTCGATGGGGTACAGCTCAAGGGTCTCAGCGGCCCAGTGAAGCCTCCTCGCCAGCATCCCATGCATGAGAAACCCCCCGCCCCCAGCATACGGCGGGTAATAGGTTTTATTATACAAAGCCTGGGGGATGTAATATTTGTTTTCCTTCTTACGGATGGGCTTAGCCTTGAAGATCACGTCCCCTATGAATAGGTTTTTGTCATGGCTGCTGTCTTGAAGGAACTCAAAAATGTTCTCAACGCTCACAAACACGTCGTCATCCCCCTTGAAGACATATTGCACTCTTGGGCAGTAGGTATGGAACCACTTGAGAAAGTGAGTCTCTTTCAGTGTCAGATTGAAAAAACTGTCTAAGAAGTCCCACTGAAGAATATCTCCATATATATAGTCTTCATACTCTACTAGTTTTTGATGGTTAGCTCTTTCTGCCTCATTTGAAGGCTTCCCAAGTAGAAAGAGGGTTTTTATCCTCTTACCGTTGATCACTTGCTCCTTTCCCCAAGTTTTTCTAATAACTTCTCTACGGTCATGCTGGGTAGCCACTGATTTAATCACCATGAGCAAATAAATCTCCCCTGTGCACTTTTCTTGGTGGTTGAGAATCATGGGGAAGAAGCGGCAGTGGCGATAAAGCAAGAACTGTCTAAAGTTCTCTTCAAGTCCTTGGAACCACGCTTGGCTTGAGAAGTTGAGGTTGGCACTGCAGTTGGAGCTGGTTATGTCCCAGCTACCAGGGCTGATGTTGTCTGTAAACTTGGGCTCCTCTGGGGTGGCCCAGGCATTGGTCTGTGGCTTCTGCCTACCAACCTTCCAGAAGCTCTTAAACCCCAGGAGTGAGGGAGTTTTTTTCTCTGGGGGGGCTTCAGGGTCAGATAGCTGGGAAAGATGCATGCGAGCCTGGCGCTCCAGCTCAAAAGGAGCCCCCATGTTGATGCTGCTCCTCTGGACAACGGTAACTGCCACCACAGCCAGGAGGAACATGGCACACACCCTCTTGTACACTCTCCATCGGTCTCTGTTGTTCATTCTACAGGAAGTCAAGAGTAAAAGACAAAATTAGGATTTTTTTTTAACATAATAAATATCATTACATTTTTTAATATTTAGTAAGGTCACTAAGAGAATCAATCTGACCAATTTCAGCCATGTCTTTGTGGATTAAAATGTCATAACCTCGTACCCGGAGGTTGTTTCAGAGAGGCAGGTAACTATCTTACCCAGTCAGTGGGTAAAAAAAAATAGGTCATTACAGAGGAAAGAAGGCAAAACAGCATCACACACACTCACGGCAAAAACGATCTAGAAATAAGTTAAAAATAAGCTCTTGAATTCATTGTATTTGCCAATAGAATGAGTAGCGTTATTCTTAGATTAAGATTATTAGATGATATGCAATTGAAATAAGGCAATGCATTTTTTGTGTGCCAATTTTAAAAGAAAATAACCTCCAACAAACAAAAAAAAAAAGAAAATTAAAATCAATTAACTGGACTTTGTTTTCAAGTATGAACACATTTCTACTCCTATCCAAGAAGCGAAATGGAAGCAAAATGTCAGGAATAGCGTTGACATCGTGGTTTTATGCAGTAACCCAACAAGGCCTATTTCTGACATAAAACCTCAAACTCAACGCTATCCATGACATTTTGAATTGAAAAAGCTTCCTGGGTGGTAAGCAAAACGTCTTAAAACTTGGAAACAAAGCATGGTGGATTGTTTATAATTTTCTTTTTTTGAAATGACTATGATCTGGATAACTGAGAATCTCAACCAGCATATTCCACTGGCAAAGTCTCTCACTTACCTCCTCAATTCAAGGAAAATGCACTCATTTTAAGAAAAAAAAAGACTTATTTAGATTTCAGTTTTTTTGCAGTGGGTCATTTAGAGAGAATTATTCACCACTACATTCAAAAAATAGAACAGGAAATTACTGCTGCAAGAAGACAGCAGTGCTTCCCCATGCAGACCAATGACCAAAAAAAAGAATCAAATCAAGAAATAAATAAGCATGGCATGTGAATGTGGTCAACCAAATTACTCTAAATATTTTGAAATAAATTCCAATGAATAAATAAAACCACAAGCATGTAACTGAATCTTGGTATAAATACAGCTATTCTGGGAAAGCCTGTGAGATTTGCGAGGAAACATTAGGGATCAAGTAGCATCACGCAGATACAGAAAGACCTGAGCTACAAAACCTACCAACACATGACCGTCTCCCTAAGAGTACGGATTTGGCAAGGGGAACATTACTCAGATTAGCAACAAAGATGCCTATAGTAACTCACTGAGAGCTAAAATCCAGAGTTCAGGTGGGAGAAACTGTTTACACTAGTATTTTGCTCTTCAGGCCTTTGTGAGAGAACAGCAAATGAAAAAAAAAAAACTGTTGAAAAGGGAATAAGACATCCCATTTGTAAGCTACAAAAAGGACAAACAAAATATATAGAAGACGGTTCTCTGGTCAGAAAAGACTCATAATTAACACTGACCAGTGTTCTAAATAAATTATGATCTAAAAAAGCTTTAAAATTTTTTGCTAAAAAAAACCCTGTTTCGTACCAACATTGTAGCAGTCTTAAGACTTACAATCTTCTCAACTTTGATAAATTTAATTACCTTATATTTGCTTGCATGGTTTATAAAGTACTCAATGCACTTGCGCCACCGCCACCGAATTCATAAAACTGAAATCCTCTTCTGGCAAACCCACTCAGTCTATGACTAGAGGCCTTCAGATGGACCACCAGATTGTTCTTTCAGTCCAGAGCAGTAACATCTGTAACAGCATCCCTCTCACTATCATAGAATCCTCCATTTTTAACACATTCAGAACTCAGTTAGAAAACTGGTCCAAATCAAATCAACAATGTGCTCATTAGACCATACTGCATGACTCAGCCAAATGTTAGGATCGAGTGTTACCTTGTTAAGGGTCCCTTAACAATCATAGACAGGTTTCGGGTATTACAGGAGACAATCCCCCCCTTTTAACGACTGACCTTCAGAATCATAGACAGGTTTCATGTATTACAGGCAAACAATGGAACCAAACGACCCATTCATCGGGTCCATTTGCATGTTTCCAAGCAAGGCCTTGTCTATATATAGACTCAAATTCACTGCGGATCCAGACATTTGAATTGAGAATTGGTTTCAAATCTTTGAAACCAAGTCCAGTGGATTTTTGGGAATTTTTTTTTACTTTTATGGAATGACTTTGACCTGGGTGACTGAGAATCTTCATCAGCATATTATCCTCTATTTATTTGGGTTATTTATGAAGTACAATATTAAGTCAGAGAATGCTGTGTTAAAGCACAGTTTGAGTGTCTTCATAAGTAGTAAGCAAAGGAAAAGTAAGTACAGTTTATGTTATCAGAAAACAGACAAGGACACGCTGAAAAAAAGCAAACATCTGTGAAAATAAAGGACAGATTGTGTTCTGCATAATGTCTCTTTTTGGTCATTTGAACATCAACAATGAAGATAATCACAGTGGAACACACGATATGAAGCCTTTAAAGTCTAACTAGTATCAAGGTCTTCTGTAAGAACATGTGGAATGCGCTAAAGATTCTCACATTTCCATAATGCCATACCGGGGGCCGCTTCTTTCAGGACCACTGGGACATTCCCACCCAAGTGGGTCCCCTTACCTCTGAGGGGTCTTTTCTTGCCCACCCACCCAAACTAATACATTCAATGCAATTCGAGGAAAGCAATGCTAAGACTGAAAAATAAAACAGATGCTTAACTTTTCCTAAGTCACAATCGAGCAAAAAAGAAACCTATTTTTTTAAAATTCAAACACATTTCAAACAAGAGCCACAAAAAACAAAACAGTCAAACAAAAAACTAAACTCAAAGAAAACAAAAAACAAAATAACATTTCAAATAGTTACATAAAAACTGTTAATTTTTAAATCAAATGTAGAACTTGGAACACCGACTGTCCACATAAGCAATTCTTGCTCTAACATTTCTATCTAATGTGTTTAGTTTTTATTTTACCAATACAGACACTGATCTCCCTCTGACTGCCTGTCCCGTTTCCCATAATTGGGACATTCATATTTGGCACATGGTGCAGAAAAAGCCAAATTAATATTGAAACATTAAAACCAGCATTAAAACCTAATAACTGAGTCACCATCTTTAGCGAAAGAAAATGTTAAACTTACCTGTACTTTCTTCTGCTTTAGATGAGGATACCGCTTAAATAACGCAGAGCAGATTTGGATTATTTCTCCTTTTAAATTCTTATATTTTATTCTTCTCAGTGGAACTGCTTTTCTTTTTGCTTTTTCTAAAAAATCCTTTGAATCGAATCGGTGGTGAATGAGGAAGCAGCCGCAGAAAACAAGAGATTTTCCATGTGAAGGGTTTCCTTTGCGCACTGGGGTCTCTGCGCCTTCAGCGCTCACTACTGCGGTCTGCTGGAGCGCTGAGCCGCTTTTATAGGCTGCGCTACGTAGGGCACGTGTAACAGGATGTGGGAAGCTGAATGGCCATACGCTATCATGGCATTCAGTCACAAGTTACAAAAGCCCCTTAAGACAAACCAAACATTCATGTTACCGTTTCAAATGTTTAGATAGTCTTACAGGGAAAAGGAGCTTCGCCTGGAAATCAAACTTAAAGTCGTAGGGAAATCCTTTTTAAATGTCAAATCATTCTGGCTTAAACATGTAAATCTACTCTTTATCAGATGATATTGTCCCAAAATTTAGAACATTTCTTTAAAAAAAAAAAAT
>NW_015150533.1:1146057-1152829 GCF_000732505.1 Cyprinodon variegatus
ATATATATATACATACATACAAGTGGAGCAGTACAGCTATCGCCATAGTGTTCCGCCTGATTTATGCATATAAATAGCTTTATTATAATTATGCATGGAGTTTTACAGATTATATGGACACTGCAATGTAAGTAGAACAGGAAAGGAGAAACAGAAAAAAAGGAGAAAGGATTAAAGAAAGAGGAGATAAAAGACAGATAATGATAAAAAAATCTTTAGTCTGCTTCATCACCTGCAAAGAGATGTGAAAAGAACAGCACAACCAAGGGATATAGTATAAGAGATACAATAAAGTAACACCTTGATACTATCGCTGAAGTATAAGTAGTATTATTTATTAACATGTATATAAATGTACTCTTTATGTACTCTTTTTCAGACGATATTGTTCCAAAATTTAGAGAATTTCTAAAAATCCTGTCATATTTTGTCGTGTTTTTTTCTCGCTATCTTATGCAGGCCAGTTAGTAATACGTCAGCCTGTACACCTAAATTCGGCTAATCATATATCAACGGTCATCTGTCAATCAAATTTTTTGGGTCATAGCATCTTGATTCATATGTCGCAGCTGATATACTCAACTGTTGAAATGAGAAATCAGAATAATTTACTTTCCCATTGAGTTGCGTCCCAGTGTTCACGGGGATGGACGTGTGTGTCTTCAGCAGGCATAGAGCTAACAGAACTGGCAGCGTTGTGAGGCAAGAGCTCAAACATGTACGTCTGTAAACCTTCTACACCAAACCAAGCTTCTGCCGCACTGGCGTCCTCTTCCACAACATCTTCGTCCCCGCTTTCCTCTAAATAAAAAATGTATGACGGAGGAGACCCATCCACGACCTCCGACACAAAACTCTCCTCCCCTTGCATGTTTCTGCTGTCCATAGTGTTCCTTGACAGTGTCGTTTCTATTGGTCTAAAATGGAATTTCCCATTGTTAACCTACTAGCAATAAGTTGCTAACTGGTAAGCAAGATGCTTCCGAGGAACCGGCCAGAACCAAACTTGCTTGCTAACCTTCAGCAACAACAATCCCGCCCTCTTGATAAACAACCAATCACATTCACTTTATTCACTCATGTAAAGTTGAGCACCAATCGGGAGAATTCGGAAATGCGACGGTTGGAACAGCTGTTTCCCTTAGACTTTAAAATCATCCTTCTAGACAACAAACACTTAACCCAAGCAGCGGTGGTCATGGGTATAAGTGATATGACTCTCCACTTACTAAGATGTGAGTGCCATTACATATCTGAAAAGCTAAATATTTTTGAAAAGCAACGCTGTCACAGTTTGAGGTATTGTGGAGGATTTTTGCTAAATTTTTAAAAGACTCGTCCTCTCCACTTTAAAAAAAAAAAAAACGCATGCACAACTCTGTACCTGCTCCTCGAGAGAGAACGCATATTAAATGAGCCCATTTCTCCTTGTGCACCCTCTGTTTTAAAGTTGCTGTTCTCATAGCTCATACAAGCTTACTGTTCCCTGAACGTCCGCACTAACCCTTATATCCTTCAATTACTATATAAAGTGGCGACCAGAGCATGTGAACAGAGCGCAGCACCACTCAAATCTCGCTCCCCGCCCAGGAGGATGTTCGCTTATTCACTCCGCTGCTCAAAGTTGCGCCAGGACACTGCTGCTCAAACTTCGCTCACCTTAATTTTCCTGCCGCTCTGGCGAAATCGCACCACGCTCGCTCAAATTTTCAGGAGAAGGCCTTTTGTGACATTTTTCCTTCATGTAATTTTGCCAGTGCCCTGGGACACACGGCATTGATTTAATGACGTGACCGATACATGTGCTGTGTGTACACAGCACATGTATCGTGTATTGTGAGCGCATCAGAGCGAACTGGAGCGGAGCTAAATCCTTACTTCGGCCTTTGAATTAAAAACCTCTCTGTGCTCCATCATATTTCTTTCGCTCCGCGCAACCGCTCCGCTCACATGCTCTGGTGGGGACTATATAGTAGACTCTATAGCAAACTCAGTTAACTGACCGTGCGGACAGTTGATCACTGCTTTTCATTCCCCATTGGTCACATAACTCCTCCTCCACTGGATGCTGCCTGCGCCATCTTTGTTATTACCTGTTGGGTAGCGACAGCGTATGGCAACAGCAGGCTGCTGTGACAGCTAATCCCATAAGCCTTTGCGAGGAGAGCTCTCAATCCAAAGCCTTCCAGGATATATCTGCCTCTTCTGAGGCTTTTCCTTTCTTCTAATAAACATCGTAGACACTTTTTCTCCTACGACCATTTTGAAAGCTGTGAGAATATGACTGTATGAAACCGTAGCTCACCTCACAAATGCGGGCAAAATTGCCCATGCTCAGAAAAAGATAGCTAATGGGGCGAGCACATAGGACGACCTTACGTTAACGTATCATTTTTTTTTTTTCTTGTTTATTTGATAGGGACAAGTATGTTTCAGGAATCATGTCACACACTATAACATTTTAGCTAAGGCTAATTCTCAATGCCTGTCCCCAGTTAGGCTTTTACACAAAACACAGTGACTGTACACAAGACACAACAGAACAAATTACACACTAAAACATCACAGATACAAGATCAGGTCAGTTAGATTATTAATGTTCACAATGGCTGACCTCTCAATAAAAAAAGTCTTTAAGTTTATGTTTAAAAAGGACCCAGTTTGACTCTCCCTTCAGTTCTGGAGGTAACATATTTCATGTTTTGGTGCCTTGTACAGTGAAAGCTGATTGTCTGAAGGACGTTTTGCATCTGGGCACTTGACAGTTTCCACTGTGAGCTCCTCTTGTAACTGAGCCCACAGCTCTGAGAGGAACTACACAGTCACTCAAAACCTCAGGGGCCTGATCATGCAAGCATTTGTAAACTAGTTTTAACTGAGCAAATTTGACAAAGTTCTCAAAATGTATCTAAGATTTTTATTGCTCTATTGTATATCATCTGAAGAGGCTTGATAGTAGTGCTTGTGGCCTGTGACCAAGAACTAATGCAGTAACTTAGACGTAAAAAGATCATGGAGTGCACAAAACTGTCAGCAGTGTGAAAAGGTAGGTAATCTCTAATCAGTTTGAATGTGTACAAGTTTCCTTTTGTTACTCTGGACACTTTTTTTTACATGGCTGTCAAATTTCAATTGTGAGTCAAGTATTAGTCCTAGATACTTGATTTCTGAGAACTGCTGGATTCTGGCTCCATTTATCTGTAAATTTAGTTCCTGAGATATGGGCTTGGTCCTAGAAGAGAAACAGACAGACATAGTTTTTTTTTTAACATTCAGAGACAGCCCTGCATTATGGAACAAAACTGACACAGTTTGTAGATGTCCTGACAGTTCATCACCAGAATGATTGACAGTAAGAGGACCACTTATTTAGATGATCCACCTGGAAATAAAAGAATCATCCACCAGCGCTGTATCATTACTGTATTGAACTGAAGCAACACAAACCCTGAAGAGCCAACCAGTTTAGAAAAATAAAACGCAGACAAACGCAGTATAGTTTTCACAGCATTAGTGATGCACGACCTTACATGAGGCATTTTAATGAGGCCTGTTGCCTGCAGCAAACCTTAAGACAAATACAACAGGCAAAGTTATTTTCTACATCAAGTAATTAAAGTAATTTCAAGGCAGCACGAGGAAAAAAATGATCTTAGTCAGGTGAGTGAACATAGTAAATAAAATAGGGGGTGAAAATGTGCATATGTTTATCATTAATATAAATCAGGCTGTGAATGGATATTTGTATCCCATGTCAGCACATTGCATTGGATACAGATTATGGCCACAGGCATCTGTATTTAGATTAGATTAGATTAGATTAGATTCAACTTTATTGTCATTACACATGTACAGGTACAAGGCAACGAAACGCAGTTTAGGTCTAACCAGAAGTGCAAAAGCAGCAAGTGCAGGATAAATAATGGTACCATAAATACAGGACGTGGGTATTTCTACTGAATGAGTATAGCGATGAATACTATTATAAATATTGAATATAACATATAGATCACTAGTGTTATGAAATACATTTACAGCTGGATATGTACCGAATATAATATACAGATACAGATAATTAATTAAGCAATGCAAGTTTGTGTCAGGAAAAAGAAAAAAAACGTAACTATGACAAATAAAGAAGGATTGTTTGTTATCTCTGGACAGATGAACAATCAGCAGCTGCTATTGATTCAGGTTTTCAGCTGCTCACAGCAGGTCTGTCTATCGTTTACTTTTATCAAGACTTCCTTTCGTTTTGGTGAATAATTAGCTGTGTTCCAACCCCCAAATACTTCTGGATAACATGCGTCTGATTTGTTTCCCACTGACAACACTAATTACCGTAGATGTCTTTTTTTTTTTTTTGACAAAAAGCCTGTGTCTCCTACACTGCGGCTCCTGCAGTGGAGGGGTGGTTTTACTGTGGGACAAATTGCTATGATTGGTCATTTGCTGACAAGCTTCCAGGGTGATTTGTTTGACTGACAGGTGGTGTCACGTCACATGTACTTCTATATTTGGCTTGTATAAGTTTCCTATTCTTGCTTCAAAACTAAAAAAAATAAATAAATACAAAAAACAAACAAACAAATAACACAACAATAGGGGTGGGTTTTTTGGTTTCTTAAATTATTTCTTGAGGAGAGACATTTTAAACTCCACTTAGCCCACATGTGCAGAGAAATGCAGCTGGCTCTGAAGTGCTATGTAATCCTGCTTACTTCTTAGCCTAAAAAGGCTAATCGGTTTAAATTTACTATAATCAAATAAAGCATAGATGATTAACTCTGAATAAATATTGCCTAACATCTTGATTGTGACTGATATGCTACTATTCCCGGCTGGCTATCTTGTTACTATGTAGTGTTTACTATCGTGAATTGAATACTTAAGTGAGTATTGTGGTCAAATAATAATCATAAAAAACTATTACGAACAAACATGACACTGGGTTGAACAAAACTAGAACTGGAGAGTTAGTGAATTAATGTTGGTCTGTGGAAATGTATTGATTGATTGACTTTATTGATCTCAGTAGAGAAATTTACTCATTACATCAGTTCAAATAGTCAAAGGACTATTTGACTTTTTTTAAATTGTAGGATCATTATACAGGGTTATTGCACAGGTTTTTTTTTATGGGTATTCATATAGATGGATATTTATATAGATAGTTATTGCACTGGGTGTCAAATATAGAGAAACAGGTTATTGAACAGGGTATCAAATAGAAATGGCACATTGTACATTGCACAAGTTATTGTGTTGCAGTGTCTTATAGTAGAGTCTGGTTGCAGCAGGGATGAAAGGGATGGTAGTGCTTTTTTACAAACAGGGTATAAAAGTCTTTCACTAAAGGAACTGCTCAGCTCTTTTACGGCGATAGTAGTTTTTCTCCACTGCTGATTCTTGCATAAGTGGGTTCTCAGGATTCACTTCCTTCTACATCAGATATGCAGACAATATGCTGCGAACCAGGAAGCAACTGGGACCTAAAAACATTCTTTTCTTATGAGGAATCTGTGAGCTTCCCTATTGGAAAACTACCTGTATGAGCCACTTATTGCCTTCTCAATATGATGTATATTATTTTGCTCCCAAATATGTATCAGCTTGAGGAACAAAGCGATTGATATTTATAGACACTGGCTGCTTTATCATTTTCTGATCAGTTAAGTAGATGAAGACTGCTTTGGTGTTCCTAACAAACATGTTTTCGACACATGATAAGCGACATTAATAACAATAAATATTAGAGTTATTTCACTTTCTTTTACTAGCAGCCTGTCTAGATAAAATAATATTTTGTTTGTTGGCTCCATAGAGAATGACCAAAATCAGCTAAATATGAGAAACCTGGAGATGATTAAGGAACCAACAGGATGGAACCTAGAGAGCTGCAGGGTAAAAACGTTGCATATAGCAGCTGAGGGATGATAGATCTCTAAAGTCTTGTATTTTGTAAAATCTTAGCTCAGTTCATAAACAAATAAAATTAAGAAACAGATTACATGGTATTTTAGTTTTTATTTTATTTTTCTTTTGTCGCTCAGTTGCTCAGAAGCAAACACTGTGCAAACATAAGGATTAGATAAAAAAGGATTTAATATTAATCACACCAAGAAACTTGGTATGATTTAAAAGCAATACTGAGCAACATAGCCAAAGCAATTTAATCGTTCGTATATACCAGCTGTATTAGTAATATAGAAATAATCTCTACATCCACCAAAACATATATATTTAATCCAATACTTTAAAAATAATTCTGATGTCCACTTCTTCTATGATTTAACTGCTTATCTAAAAAAAAGAGATTCCAAATTTTGTGAAAAATTCAACTAAGGATTTCACTTAAAAGTCTTTAAAAAGTGAGCAAAAATATAAGCCTATCAGGAAAGTGAGCATCCTGGTCACCAGATGTCATAGAGTGGAGGCCAGAAGGACAGAGTTTAGATGAAGACACCATAAACAAGGGGCATTGATAAAGATTTTTTAAGGTAATTTATTCACTGTAGTAAACATTATGTTGCACACCTGATTATTTAATGATTTGTAAATTTTATGCTTTCATTTTTATTTTTGGAGTAAACCACCAGTATAGAAAAATGAAGGATCTGGTCCCAGATACAAACAGTCATATTCAGTAGAATTCTATTGAAAACTTGTCTGTAACTGTGGTCACTAGGTGAAACACAGTGCATATGTCAATGAATTAAACTTCCTTTAAAGCTTTTTTACTGGTAACAATACAGTATTACAATATTACATC
>NW_015150533.1:1152867-1161039 GCF_000732505.1 Cyprinodon variegatus
ATCAGAAATAGTTCCAATTCATTATATGTGACTGAATTTGAGCTAGAAACGACATTGATTTGAACAACGATTAACAGCAAGAGGATGCAACAAGTAGTACAAATAATTATTCTTCATTTTTCCACTTGTAATTTAGTTAATTTACTTTACACTGCATTCATATAAACTGCAGTCAGACACATTTCAGAGCTTGTGTAACTTGTGCAGAAGCAAATTGGCTGCTCCATTTAATTCATTGCTCCTCTTGCTTTATTCGGGTATGAATATGTAAATGAACTCTGCTGCAGAGCATTTTTGATTTAAAAAAATAGATAAACACTAAGACTCCTTCCTTGGATAAATTAGCCATGCTTAGGAATGCTTTGTTGTAGAGACAGACTTATTATGACATCAATGAGTTAGGTGAGGAATGAGAAGGAGAAAGAGAATGGGAAGATTGGTTTGTTGTAGGGAACTGAATCATTTTTTCAACTTAGAGAGACTCACAAGGAGGCAGTTTTATTGACATGAATTGACATAAATATTTTGGGGCTCAGATCCCAGCGGAAGATGAACAGCTGAGCAGTGCTGATGATAAAATGGGAAATAACTAGAATGAAGATGTCTTCTTGTTGGTGGTGGTCTGGAAGATGAAGGAGGAAGGGATCCTAACAAGACTGGGGGAGTTAACCCTTTAATGCCTGTTGTTACTAAGAAGCAACAAGTGCATTTCAAGTGCATAATATCTAATTGTCTTATTTTAAGAGTAAAAATGATAATTCGATTGGCAGATCATCTTGTTTTCCTACTCAATTATAGAAGAAATACAATTATTTTAAGACATTTTTACTCATTTTCGAACATTTTTGCAGTGTAGGCAAACAGCCACCATAGCGTTTTTGCATCACCCCAGTACTAGTCACAGTGTATGTTATTATGTAGTTATAACTACTGTTACAAGATATATCTTACCTTAAATGTTATTTATTTAGTAACATTAACCATTTTAATTTGGCATCTCATTGAAGGGAAAAACATGCACAAAATGTTTTTTTTTATGTACATGTACATCAATTCAGGCTTCAACGGGTTAAATGGGGTAGATGTGAGTTGCAGCTTGGTTGGACGGGAAACATACTTGACCACGATGAGGCAGCTTTCAAAGGAGAATCTTTTGGATGCTATTGGTTGCTGTTGAGGCTTCGAGAGCAGAAGGTTGACAGAGGTAGATCTTGATGACATGGCAGACAGAATACGCAGGTAGGGTTTGGTGGCGTTTTCCAGATTCAAAACACTAAAAGGTCTAGGCTCCATTTCATGATTACAATAACAAAGGATGTTTTAAACAATTGGCTGTGATATTTTGTTTTATAAAGAGTGAGTGGTCAATCTTAATCCTGGTTTATGCTTGATGCGTCTGCATGGTCCTCAGCCAAATAAGTCATTTTGGTACCCAAGCCCGTCTGCATGGCCTGAATTTCTGCACCACATACCTAGGAAATGGAAAATGCTCTGCACAGAGCTGCCAACATAGTTACCCTTGTTTAGACCATTTTATTTAAGGTGATAAAATATGAGAAACAGCAACAGCATCAATGTGCAGGACATTTTGGTTTTAGTCATTCAAGCTAACACTTGCTTTATCTCTTTCAAGTTGTTATCCTGTACAAAAAAAAAACAAGAAGAAAATGTTTAGTAGAAATGTTGAATACTGAAATGACCGTCTCTCAGTTTTTTTGTTTTTTTGCGTTGGAACGAAAAATAAAAACTCTGCTTCAAAACAGATTTTTTTTTTAGGTCTAACAACAGCTGTGATTCCGAATGCCTCCTTCCTTTCCATCTCTCTCCATTTCCTGAGTCCAACCAGCCATCCTTCTCAGGCACATGTGCATCCTGTTGCTTACTGCTGATGTTTTTTCCCGTTTTGATTTTTTCCTTTACTTGCCTGTAGTTTTGGTCCATGTGGTTTTTGTAGAAGAGAAAAGTGGTGACAAACAAAACGGTTCCTCGTCCTTCCTTGGCCGATCAGAAACAATTAGTCACTAAAGTCAAACAGAGGTATTGGGCAATAAAAACACAAAGGGATTTATTGTAATATAACCCTTGCCCTTGACTTTTCCTCATATCTTCCCAGAAAACGAGATAAAGAACCCAAATCCAGGCACTCTGACCGCCCACCAACACCATCAGCTCCCTTTTCCCTCCTGTCATTCACAACACAAAGAGCAATCTGCAGCACTGCAAGCAAAAACATATTATCAGCAACAACTGGTCAGCTAAAGGCTCACACTAAAAGGGATCATACTTAACTTTGCAGATGGAAGGCTTATTTATATAATCTTAGCAGGTACACAGAGAATTATAAGAAAAAGCAGAACACAAGAAGGATGATGTCACAGATTAATGCAAAAACCTGTGGCGGGAAAATCACTTTTATTCAAATATTTTATTTTCAAAATATTTATATAAAATTAGAATGCATGACAAAGGAGTTTAAGCACATAACACACTAGTGCAAGATCATATTGTAAAAACTGAAACTCCTTGGACCTTTCTGCCGACCAGTCAAGGCTTTTCTTTTGTGGAGTATTTTCAACCATTGACACAACAATGATGCTGAGTTTGGAGTTGTTTCTATTGATTGATTAAGTTTTATTATGCAAAATAACTATCAGGGGATTCTGGACCAGTTTAGCCTCTGGTTCCTGCCCCAAACAAAGCAAACACATACTGATAGACCTAGTTATGAATGTAGTCATTAAATAAGCTTTGTGTCATGCTGTGCATTAGTTAAAACTGATCCCTGCATTGAGGTCTAAACATAAGGAAAATAAACCGATTTGCTGGAACGCCAACTTCTTGTAAGGCATTTGAAGATTGTGTCATTTTTGATGTTATCTTATTGCTAAATGTCAGTCTATTTTTAGGTTGATGGAATAGATTTCAAAGTGTCCTGTTATATCATCACCAAGTAGATGAGGTTTTCATCCATACTTGCTTTCATAGTTTTTAGATTCTAGAATTTGAGAGATGGCACAAGTTTTTATATCTGTGTATGTACCGGTAATTAAGAGGTAGTAGTATTGTTAGTGTACATTGGAAGCGCTAATTCTGTTGGACTTGTGCTTTGTATCACAGGTGTTAGAGCTGAGGCATTCATTGCATGCTGTGTAATTCTGTGGTAATTCTGTATAAAGTACAGGAATACATACATAAATAATGTGATGAGGGAGTATGAAGCTGCTGGTATGTTAAGCAGCAGGGTTCTTACAGGTAGTAAGTTTATATTTTTCTTGTTGTGCCTGTGTTACACTCTAGAGCAGAATGTTGTTCGTGTATTTGCATCAACATAAAACAAGCATTTCACAGATAGCATTAGTTTCTATATAATTTGCTATGTTAATCATTTGTGTTCTGCAGGATCAATTTAGTCTTTTCTCTTTACAATAAAAGTAGACTTTTATTATATTTTTGTGTGATACTTTCGTCTTTTTACTTAATATCATATGAGAATATCCCACTTGCTGTTTTGTTAACCCTGCTGCAAAATAGATAAATAAGAATAGAAGCTTTCCTTTTCAACCCACTCAAACCGATTCCTTATAAACATAAATAGTAATATAAATAGATATATGATGGAGGCTAATTGCAGGGATAACATGTACTAGAATCAAGATCTTTCATGCAACTAACTCAAAATATGATGCTGCACAGTTATTAATCCTAATAATGTTGATATTCTGCATTTTCAAAAATGACTAAGGCAGCAAAGATTAAAGGGGATTAGAACATAATTTTGTGGCAAGTTGTAATCTGATGAGACTTTAAAGCGATATGGTGTAACAAAAGTAATTTCCCTCTGGGATTATTAAAGTATTTCTGATTAAAGTATTTCTGATTCTGATTTTGTTCTTAAAGTTCAGAGTACTTAAGGCAAATAAAAAAAGCAGTTAAATGTTGCAGAACTGTTTTCAGAGCTAATAAACTAATCTTGTAAGAAATGATTGACTGTAAGCAGGAAATAGAAACCTAAATGATGGATTCTTTGTTCTTAGTAAGTTGAAAGGTATGTGACTCATGTGGGGTTTTATCAGACACTATAAACGGCCTATGTTGGAATATATTTTAAAGGCTGATGTTAGTCTAGTGAATTCTGTAAGAAATCAAAAGATTCATCACTTCTGGGAAGACTTGTAAGAATATCTTATTTTTTGTTACATGTGTTAATAGGCTGACTGGATTGAAGGATTTCTTAATAATTTTTTTTTTTTATCCCCATCAGCTTTTAATTCAGAAACTGCAAAATCCTAACTCGAAATAACAGATTTTACAAAACAGTTGTTTTGGATGAATTTAAATTTCTACCTGTTTAGAAGCCCAAAGTGGCAGAGAATAAAATAATATTAATAATTTACAAAGCCTATTTTGGGAAACCTTGTATGTGTAATATATAATCAGCACCAGAAAAAATGTACAGTCTCATAAATTGAGGAAATATGAGATCACCTCACTGTTCTTGGTTTTGTGAAGCTTTTAACCAGAACCTGTGGTCTTCATCTTCACTTTATTTTCTTATGTGCAACATGAACGCTTTGTTTAAAGGATGAATTGACTTTCAGGTTGGTGTGTCTGAGCAAATCCAGTAGCGATCAATTCACGAGTAGATGGTGAGTAAAAAAAACCCCAGAAAACTGTGGTCATCCCCAGGAAACTAGCTACATGCACTTTGACAAATACATAACAGCCAAAATTCCCCTTGTGGCGTTGTTGGCAACTTCAAGCCATTGTCTCTGTATAAATTTGTTATTTATCAATTAACCCATATAAATCTCTATATAGTTTCTATTAAATGTAAAGTGCTTATGTGATGTAAATAAATGAGACTGATGGTAATAGTAAGCACCACCTTATTGGTTTATAACACTGGAGACATATAACCTACTTAATGTACAGTAGACTATTATTATATCATACCAGTTCTATGATCTTCTGTAATAGAAGATTTATTGTAATTTTTGGTTATTAAAAGAGATAGGTGAGGCCTCCACTGTGGTTCTGGAGTGATGCATAGAAAATACGATATATCACTAGACAGATAGCTATTTTTTGTACATAAAAAAGCTTTAGTCTGAATTGACATGCACTGCAAGAATACACAAGGGGAATTTTGGCCCTCCACTGCATGCAAAGGTTTAGTTGTGCACAGAAAGACAGCCAGCTCCTGGAGGTCAAATGAGGAAAATGGTGGAACATTACCTTCTTGGTTTCTGTGCAGAGGTTCTAGTATTTTGGTTTCTAGTTGACAGCTGATGGCAGAGAGAAGTAGGAGGTTGAGAGTCACACCTGGATCTTTACAGGAATTTAAATGATGCCTTAGTTTGTTGATGTGAATGAAACTCATAAACAAGAAACTGATCATGACAAAAAGAATAAGATCAACACAAGCATCGGAAATGAGCTTTCTGTGTGGGATGGTTGGTTTCAACCTTAGAGGTAAAGTTTGAAGACCTATCATCCTACAAGTAGAGCTGCTTCTACTTTATGTTAACAGTCAGTTGAGGTTATTTAGTCATCCAGCAGAGGGTTAGGGTTAGGGTTAGTGGAAATAAGCAAGGTTACACTAGCCTGACGTAGTCCGACTCAATTCTAGTCAGAATATGAGTCTGATACTGCTCCATAGAGCTGTGATTATGGGGCGTGTTTCGAACAAACCAGGAAAAACAATGCCTCTGCACTCAATTGGATAGATCTACAACCAATAAGAGCAACGGAGTGAGTGACGTATGTTAAGCGAGGCATAGTTGTTGTCAACAAAAATCAAAGCGTGCAGTTTCACGCCTAGAATAAGAAGATGAGACTTGATCGCGTTTCTCTGTTCCTCTTTTAAAATTAATTTGCTGTCGATATCTTCTAGAACAGACCTAATAGCAGAATCTACTCACCCAAACTCTCCAGCGGCAGCCATTATTGTTGTCACCCAAGCGCGCTTTGGTCACGTGGTTGATTACGTTACTCTTGATCATCTGTCCATCATCGTATAAAGCCCGCCCTGACAATTTGATTGGATCGCCTGACAGTGGGCGATAATACTCGTGCTACTATGGAGCAGAGCCAGACCGAACTTCCCCGACCTCAAACTTTGTGGGCGGGACTAAGTTCTGACTGGCACCCAGGCTAAGGTAACACTGCCAGAGGAAGGACATCTGGGTTTCCCCTCTAGACCTGTACCTGTGATCTCCTTTAGCCTGGAAATGTTAGATATGATGAATACAAGGATGGGCTTCCCGACATCTGAGGCAGTGTGAAAGTGTCTGAATTTATTTAAGCTAAAAAAATATCTTAAATATTCATTGGTTCATGTTAGAAAGAGATCCTCTTCTGTTATAGGGATTTATGGAATACATTTACCTATCAGCCATCTTTTACAGGAATTAGAGACTTCCAAACAGGTGGATCTACAGCCTGGGTGTATTTTAGTGTACACGGTAAAGATGGACAAGCTTTCACTGGAAAGTTTACCGCATGGTTTATGGAGACATTCCTGCAAAGGTCAGTGATGTAAAAAGTGAATGCCAAGCAGCTGTAAACTGGAGTTTGTTTGATGAGGGGCTTCTTTGACCTTTAATGCTACAGCGCACCCAAGAAGTTGGAAACTTGTGCACTAAGTGAAACAGCCCAGCATGTCCTAAAGGAAAGATGTTTCCATACAACAAAGCGCAGCTGTGACGGTCGTCTGATTCATCTGTTTAGACAAAAGGAAACAGGAAGTGTGAAAGACACAGACGGTAAAAGGTGCCTCTTCTCTGTTAATGTCATATTTTATTAACAGCACATATGTCCGCCAAAAAGGCATGACTGCAGTGATAGCCGATGATCCTAGTGACAAATAGGGCCTTTTAGAAAAGGATGTTTTTGCTTTAAAAACGTAGTTTAGGCAGTTGTGCGTATGGAAAAAAAGTATGTTTTTAAACAGCAAAAGCTACTTTTTTTTAGATAAACATTTCAGCTAACTTGCTTTATTTTCTTATCTGTAAATTCACTTTTAAATCCATATCCAAAGCGACTTTTTGAGAGAAAACATTTTTTCCCCCTTTTTCCCACTCTCTGGGTTCGACGCTGTCTGCTCAGCTCGATCTCAGGGTTAAAACACACAGCCACCTGGCAGCAAGTGCGTCAGCCTGTCATGTGTAGCCTGTTTCCTCACATTGTGTTGGCCCTCACAGCCTGCATCTATTATGTTAGCTGTTGAACATGTCACCTCTCAGAGGGACGGCAGACATGACCCACCAGAGCTATCAGAACACTGACAATCTGGGTGTTTTTATCTCCCATATTGGAAGGTACTAATATGTTGGTACGGTGAAATTAGTCATTTAAACCATGAGTTTTATTGTTTTTTAACTAAAAAGCAGCAAATAAACAAAAAGTTCTTTATTCCCAAAGTGCAGGTTAATTACCACTAATTCTACTGTCAGTTACTTAAGTTCTAATCAACAGAAATATTGGTATCAGTAAACTTATTGTGTAAAAGGAACAGTATGCATTTTGTTGAGTTTCTATGCTATTGAATAACAAAAGTTGTGTATAATGATAAAGTGACAGTAGTATGATATATTGCTTAATTCTTTTCTTTTAAATAAAAATGTTTAAAATGTTTAGTGCATACATATTTATTGCATATTATTACTGCCAATAATTTGGATCTGCTTTGCATGATGTTGTCATCACCATGTTTCAGATTGGAAATGCTGTGTTCAGGGTGAAGTCCCGGGTTAGCTTTCAGTCACACAATGTTTTAAATGCAGGCGGGACAGCTCATTTTAGGCCTTAACTGGCTTTATACTTGCAGTTGTATTTTTATTCCTTTGTGAACAGAGGTGGAAAAATCCAAATAAAAAAGGAAATAAACTAAAACTTACTCTTATTCCTGAATTCTGTCTAATTAGCCAAGTGGTTGTGCCCATCTATGTTGTGGAGCTTTAAATGCCATGCTTTAGGGTCTTTTCTGTTTATTCATTCAGACTGTGACTAACTGTGTTACTCTTCTAGAGATAATCAAGGCTCAACGTCGTTCTTTTGATTTTAACAGCCATTTATTGTCAGAGATGGCAAAAGTACTCACTTTCCGTACTTGAGTAAAAGTACAGATACTTGTGTTAAAAAATACTCTGGTAAAAGTGGAAGTACTGATTA
>NW_015150533.1:1161470-1186706 GCF_000732505.1 Cyprinodon variegatus
TTGTTACTCCTCTAGAGATAATCAAGGCTCAACGTCGTTCTTTTGGTTTTAACAGCCATTTATTGTGGACACGTCTTATAAAGCCCCAAAAAATGCCGTCAGAACTAAGAAGGGAAACAGAAACCAAATTAGCTCAAAACAAATATAAAGCTTTACACAAATAAATATAAGTAAAACAAAGTCATACCTCATTGGCCGCATAAACTCCAGAGGAATAAAGATAACTTACCGGTATACAGCTTTTCTCAGAAAACCAGTCTTAAATCTTTCTGGTGAAACTTCTTGAAGAAACATGTGCAAAAAAAAAGAATTGTGTCAATCAATCTTCCCATGGGCAACAACGTGAAATGCGGAACAAAAAACATAGGTTCCTTCTTACATCTTAATGAGCTTTTTAACCAACGTACACAAACAACATAAATTTACCGAAAGGTATTTATTTATTTATGATTGAACTTTTAATTTCAATATTTATATGTATCAACTGTTGTTTTTAACTAAATATTAGAACATTTAAATGAGTTGACTCTGATGGCAGCTACTGTACAAACTGTATGTGCTCTCTGTCATCCTCTGACATGGCAGCTGCCTCGTAGCTCATCTACCTGGCTGTGTGTTTCCAGGATGGGGCCACCTGTGGAGCTTGCTAAGAGTTGCCTTTTGTATCTCTGCTTCTTTCTGTATGTTTGCTTTCATCTGCTTGAACCTCAGTCACCCTCAGCAGATGGCCGCTCACCCTGAGCCTGGTTCTGCTGGAGGTTTCTTCCTTTTAAAAGGGAGTTTTTCCTCTCCACTGTCGCTACAAGTATGCTTAGTGTGAGGGATTGCCTTTAAGTCAATGAGTCGAGGCATTCAGCTGGTTTTCCTTAGATAGAAAACTTTGAATCAGTTTGACTGTATTAATTGGTTGAATTTTCTCTGTAAACTGCCTTGAGATGACATTTGTTGTGAATTGGCACTATATGAATAAACTGAATTGAAATAGAATAAAAATAGGGCATTTAGAAACTTTGAGCAACACCAGTAGATGCAATTGGCTTTATCAGAATTATCTGGGTTTGGTCAAAGCAAACACATTTATCACCTCATATGCAGACATATTTATCGGGGTTTAGACATTTTATTTTTCTTTTGTTATCTCATTTGCAGCGTTATCTATTTGCAGACTGTGATATACAATGCCACTGCATGTCAAAAGAATTGTAATAAAACCACTTTAAAACAAAGGCTGGTCTGATACTGAATAATATGGGCGAAAACATGAAAGAGAGAAAAAAATCAGTTTATTTCCAAATGACATTTGAAAACAATAGCTGACCAAGGTTGAGTTAGCTGAGGTGGCTTTGGCTTTTTTTTTTTTGGATGCCCCATGAACACATCTCACTGTGAGGACACACTGGAGGGACTAGGTAACACGGCTGGCCTGGGAACGCCCAGGCTTTAACAGGCTAGATTATTTTTATGCAGGAGATGAATAATAGAATAATAGGATACAGTTAATTTCAAAGTTTCACAGCCAAAATATAAATATATATATACGTCTTTCTAAGTTTTGACATGGATTTGGAACAAGAAGATACTGTTCAGCAGACCTTGGTGATTTGGTTGGAATGTACGTGGTAAAAGTTATGATTAAAAAAAGATTAAAAACAAAAAAAGAACAGAACTGTAACTGCAACTGCAACATGTTTGGGGAACATGTTTATCTTTCTATCAAATACACGAGAAGAACCAAAAAAATATCCCAGAAGCTTCCAGAGCATGAAAAGACCTCAGCTGCAGCTTTCTTCCTGTGACAATGCAATTTCCTAAAACCATTTACTCACCATGTGTGGCTAACAAGACTCAAAAATAAATGTTTCATGTCAAGCTGAAAGGTTTAAACTAGCATCTGAGCATTTCCATATCAATCTCGAAATTGAGATACTTTAAGAGCCATTGCTTAAATAGGATTTTAGAAAAAATAAACATTTTACAGAACAAATGATTGCTATGTCATTGTTAGGAGTAGAAGTCAGTCCTGGAATGCTACCTGGCCTTTGTAATACTTGTCTAGCTTTAATCTCCCATAAAATGGGCACAGTGTATTGATCATAAAGGTTATCACATAAAGGCGGGTAATCTAAGTCATTAAAAAGGGGTCCATCAAACACACCTAAGGAAAAAGATTGAAAAGGTAAGATAAAAACCCCATTAAGAGTGCGTCCGATCTGTTACCTCCCCCTTATAAGGATACATGTACCTAATCACCTTACTTTGCTTCCACTCAAACTTAGCAATCTATGACTACACTGAAGTGTTTCCTCACTATTTGATCTCAAGTGTTGCGACATCTGAGAAACATTATAACCACTGATCATGAGACTCCTGTTGGTTCACCTGCGCAAGCAAACAAGCAGCTATCAGGACCCCCTCCAGTTTGCTAATCACTGTGGAGTTGGATTAAAAGATGCTATCATTAACAAGCTTAAAAAAAAAAAAGAACACTCTCGCTTAGAGGAGGTCTTTGGATACGTATCAGGGGCCCACATAGCCTCTTTATCGTTCCTGGGCAATCTGGGGCCACTCATACCTGTAAATCCTTTATACACGAGCATGCACATGCCTACATACCACAGGAGTTTGGTTCCAGTTGTTCACAGATAGACACCAATACTAAATTCTAAGCTGCCGCTGCAGATAGAGTAGCAGCCATTTAAAATGGCCCTTCCCAGTCAAATGGCAGCTGAATGGTAGCCCACTTCCCCTGCAACTCCCAGTGAAATCCCCTCCAACTGCCAGCCACTGGAGGGACCCCCTCTTGCATAATTTTTCACTCCAACTCCCCCTTTTTACTGAATTACAGGGCCTGACCAGGAGATGACACTTTTCTTTAGATCTTAATGTCCACAAATCATAACAGAAAGAGTATTTTAGTACACATTTTGATGTTTTAAAAGAAATTGTAGAGGACCAACCAAGGGCCCATAAAGGAAAGTGGGGAATTTTTTAATGGCTACTACTGTACATACCACCCTGAATAATATTGTGTAATCACCATAAGTTTTGTATTATTTTCTATTTTCATGCACTCTTTTCTGTCTCTATCTTTTTCTGTCTCCACTTATCCCCTCTTACTTCGACCTCTCCCTTTCCATCTCCTTGCATACAATTTCACTCCCTAAAAAATCTTCATTAGCACTGCAACTAATGATTGTTTTGCAAATTGATTAATCTGTTGTTTATTTTTTCAGTTCAATACTTCAATAATTTTAATTCAATAACCAATTAATAATCGAATAGCCAAAGCTTCCTTAAAGAAGAATGTTTTACAAATTAAACCAGGTGAAACTAAAACTTTCTCACTTGAGGAATTTCTGGATAAAGCATATTGACAGATGAATTTTTTAAAATCTTAAATGCGAAATGTTTATATATATATTTTTTTTAAATGTTGGCATAATTACTGCTCTAAGTGGGTTGCTCTGTCAGCTAAAAGCATGTTTTAAAGTCTCTATACTCCAGTTAACGAATAATCGATTACTAAATTAGTTGACAATTATTTCAATAATCGATTAATTACGAGTCATGCGATTAATTGTTTCAGCCCTAATTTTCATAAAAGTTTCATATAAAAGTATCAAGCAGAACAAACAATGTCAATAGTCAGCCTGTAAAGCTAAAACTGTTGGGCTATCACCTATTCCCAGAGCTAAATTCGCCAATCGGGACCCCTCAAAAAACTCAACAAAAAGAGGGAGACAATTGTAGATTTTAGGAGAAACAGGAATATGTTGAATATCAACATGATGGGAAAGAAGTGGAGGCGGTGGAGGAGTATAAATACTTTGGTGTTCAACTGGACACAAACTTAACTGGAGACAGCTGTGAAGCCATCAGCAATAAGGAACAGATCAGAATGTATTTCCTAGGCTTCTTTCCTTTGGCGTTTGCAACAAGATGCTGCAGATCTTCTATCATTCGGTGATCAGAGTGGGATCTCTTCCTCCATCATTTGTTGAGGCATCAGAGCAAATTACTTAACAAACTCAACAAGCTAATAAAGGCCAGCGCTGTTCTAGGAACTCCTATTTCGCAAAGGATTATTTATAAAGTTAAGAAGATTATAGACAACAGTGAGCATTCTCTTCAGAAGATTTTTAAACAACAAAAAAGTATAAAGAGTAAAAAGCTTCTCACGCTCCAGGGCGAGGCAGACTGCTCGAGATGATCCTTCCTATGACTATTACCAAATGACAAATGAGCCATCCGGCTTTATTTTAACATGTAATTTCCTTTTGGGATCAAAAAGTATTTTTGAATTGAATTTC
The DNA here is from genome assembly GCF_000732505.1 of Cyprinodon variegatus. Taxonomy (NCBI): domain Eukaryota; kingdom Metazoa; phylum Chordata; class Actinopteri; order Cyprinodontiformes; family Cyprinodontidae; genus Cyprinodon; species Cyprinodon variegatus. The sequence goes on from NW_015150533.1 coordinate 1,165,781, forward strand.
AAATGATACAAAACCATTAACAACCCCTAATGTTAGGCCACCAGTGCAACATATAAAAGGAAGAATCTGGCAGTGTTGAAGACAGAGGATAGGGCATCCGACTGTAATGACTAACAAGCCTTTTAGAGCTAATAATAATGAATACGTTTCCTTAGATGAGAGTTTAACATGGCTGTTATGATGGACAGAAGATGCACTCCTCTATGGAAAATGTGTAATTTCTATGCTCTTTGTCCAAAAAGAGGAAGAAATATATAACCCATATCAAATACATGCTATTCCGCAGAGGTTTTTCCAAATCTATCTGTGTGAAAGTGGCTTTTAAAAAAAAAAGTATTTCTTTAAGCACTATATGTTTTATTCTATCAGCTTTTATTGTCATTACACTGTCACAAGTACAGAGCAACAAAATGAACTCTCTGCATTTAACCCATCTACTAGGGGAGAAGAGGGCGGCCAATGTGCGGCGCCCCGGGAGCGGTGTGGCGTTAAAGGTCTTGCTCAGGAACCCAGAGTGTCAGTCCATGGCAGTGGGGCTTGAGGCGCAATGCAATATCTGTGTAGCCTGACGTAGTCCGACTCAATTCTAGTCAGAATATGAGTCTGATACTGCTCCATAGAGCTGTGATTATGGGGCGTGTTTCGAACGAACCAGGAAAAACAATGCCTCTGCACTCAATTGGATAGACCTACAACCAATAAGAGCAACGGAGTGCGTGACGTATGTTAAGCCAGGCACAGTTGTTGTCAACAAAAATCAAAGCGTGCAGTTGCACGCCTAGAATAAGAAGATGAGCCTTGATCGCGTTTTTCTGTTCCTCTTTTAAAATTAATTTGCTGTCGATATCTTCTAGAACAGACCTAATAGCAGAATCTACTCACTTCAGCTCTCCAGCGGCAGCCATTGTTGTTGTCTCCCATGCGTGCTTTGGTCACGTGGTTGATTACGTTACTGTTGATCATCTGTCCATCATCGTATAAAGCCCGCCCTGACAATTTGATTGGATCGCCAGATATTGTGCGAGCATACTCGCGCTACTATGGAGCAATGCCAGACCGAACTTCCTGTCCTCAAATGTTGTGGGCGGGACTAAGTTTGGAATGGTACCCAGGCTAATATCTGTGCAACATAAGTTACATTTATTGACAAGACAAATTCTTCCAACATCTCAAACTATATGAAATGTTTAGAAGTATCTGAAATTAACAAGAAACACAACAAATGCAATCAAACAGATGGAGTCCTTAGTTTAATCAAAAGCACTGTAAAATTACATTACATCCAACATTTTGTACTCAATAGAATATATATATACATTACTGTACATGTAAATAGTGCAGGTGTACAGAGCAAAATATGGTGAATTTAAAACAAACACAAATGTTCAAGTTTTTTCTTCTCCAGATACATTATATCAAAAACACAATTACAAACACTCAGCAATCACAAAAGTCAAAATGGGATTTTTTTTTTTTTTTTACTTTAAGAAAAAAGTACAATCAGCCTTTCATGTGGAAAGATACATTATATAATTGAAAAAAAAAAATCATATGAAGTTTTCATTGCTGATTTGGACTCCATTTAGTTTTGATCAACTCGTCTAGATAAATTAAACATCCTTTTTATATGATGTTAAATCTCAGACTTGGTCCAAGGCAGTCCATATATTATCAGTAAAAAAGTAAAAAACAAACAAACATGGGCATAAAAAAAAAAATAAAACCCATCTGGAAATGCTTTTCTAGGATGAAATCAAAATCTAAACAATGATATCTTATAGGGATACCACTGAGCTGAACAGGAACTTAAAACTAACGTACTTCTTGGGTTGTTTAGACGAAAGACAAATATAGAAATTCTACAACTTCTCTGTTCACTGGGCTGCTTTGCTGGTGGCTGTGATTATTGTCTGAGTTCATATCAAGTTACCACAGCAGTGTGCTAAATCCAAAGAGGGGGGCTGTGGGGTTTAGAGCCACAATCCTACACATTGTTTCAAGCACACTCCACTTCCTCCTCTCTCTGCTGCCGCTGATCCTTACCCATCTCTGTTGGCCTGACCCCGATCGCAGCCTGGAGGATGATGTTACAGGAAGCTTGGACAGATAGTGCTTCCCCGATGGTGACAGCTCCCTCTTCACCTCCTCTTTTAGTGCCTGCCTGGAGAGGGAGTAAGAATAGGAAAGCTTGAACGGATAGGTGTTGGTTCAGTTCTATTTACCTCATTGGATTTAAAACCTGAAAAGTTTAAATATCAACAACTCAAAAGGGTTTTTATTGGACAAGATAATATACATATTGAGGTACATTCTTTAAATCATATAAAAATGAAAGGGTTAAGGTGTACACTGTCCTCTGCAACTTGTGGCAGCTAAACAAATGAATTTATTTATTACTGCTGTGGCACAGTCCAACACAGCAGAGAATGTTATTTAGTAGGTGAGGACATTTAGAAATTAGGTTAGTTTTGTTCTATATCACTGCCACTGACAAGAAGTACATCAATAAGATATTAAAAAGTACCTTAAGCATTTTTGAAAAATTCATAGAAAAAAAAAAGAAGCTTTTTTATCGTCTTATCACTGTGACCTTTATCATTGACTCATTATGATAAAAGGTAGAACTCTTCTGCACAATGTGTGAGGCAACAAAATCGGATGCCCTTACAGCAATTTTCACTGAGAACAGGACTGAACAATCCTAATTATTACTGATGCATTTCCTCTGGCTTATCTGTTTGCAGGCTAACAGGAGGTGAATCTGTCATCATGTCCAGTCAGCAGGGCCAACCTGTCTTAACTTGGATAATGCTCCCGGTATGAATAGACAACAGAGGCTCTCCTTCCTTGTTTGCACTGAGGTTTGGCCAGCAGCACAAACGCCTCCTCCGTTTCTCCTTTGCCAATGAGCGTATCATCCATACAAAGCTAAGGTGTATGCTAAAGGTGGGCCGAAAGCAGATCTTTCTAGTGTGTGAGGTTTGATGTCCCAGACTTCCACAACCAGAACAGATGAGCAGAAAAGCTTCCTGAGAGCTTCAGCAGTCTTGTATGTCTGCTTACTTAGCTCAGCAATGATTACAGTAAGTGATTTTTCTCTTGAGGCAATAAGATGTCAGACACTTGTCAGACCTCAAAAGTGCAACACACCACTGGAGGATGTGGTGGCTTTGAGTGACCATTAGGTGCCATTACAGGCTTCATGGTAGGAGTCACCCGGCGGAAGAGCCGGAGGTAATCGTTTATAAAATGCAGTTAAGATGCTTGAGAGCAGGGAGAGATGCTATCGATGAGCTTAAGAGCACCAGATCCCCTCTGCTGTGACTCAACTTCTTTGTGTGAGATACGACATGGAAAGCCAATAATGCTGATTGGGCTGGACAGAGTATTGACTTTGCTCGTTTAACATTGAAATTAACCCAATTTGAAATTCCTATTTGCTGTTTCTAAAACATGACGATGGTAGACAGTCACTCTGATGCTCTGATTACAGAATTTCCCTGAACTTATATATAAAAAAGCTTTTCTGAAACCAGAAGATTCAAATTTCAAATAGGTTCGATTACCAAGTAAACCCAAGTCTAATTACTATGAGAGAACTATGGCTCTACTTTCTTTAACCTTAGTATTGTCACAGCCACAGAACTGAAAAGTGCTGCAACAAAAGATCATGTATAAGCTTTCAAACAATATAATCCAAGATTTTGTTTCAGACTTTGAGTGAAAACTGTAACTGAAGACATAAAGGACTGGGAAAACAGAGGAAACTGGGGCAGTTTACCGTAATTTCTACGTTTGTTGTGCTAAAAAAGTAGCATTCAGGTAACCACTCTGTGAATTGCAGAGAGAAAAGTGTGAGGCTAAAAGGGGAGGGGGAAACAGTAAGAATGAGACTGGGTCAGGAAGCACAAACGTTTTGGTCTGAAAGAACAAAAGACCACATCTGAGGCAAAGCTTTTACTGCTCCTACCACACACACACACAGAGCAATTCACGCTTTCATTCCAATAAGAGTTCAGAGGTAAACCGGCATTTTGTAGGTCTACCTCGTTTTATTATGTGCTCAAGCAAAGACAGCCCGTCGTAATTGTGTCTACAATCTGTATTTTAGGAGGTAACAGGAATAAAACCTTTCAAATGTGAAAACAGTTTTTTTCAATTTTTCAAAGAGCTTTTATTTTTAGATTGTTTAATAACTTGAACCACCTCCATATTTCTGTTGTTTATTGTGTTTTTGGTTTTCAAAGATTTCCCAAACATGTGTTTTTTGCTGAGATTAGTTTGCAAGCAATGTTTTCTGGAGACACATTTTCAACCCCAAAGTTTAAAAAATAATAGCAACAGAATTGGCCACAGACCAATACAGGGTGCTTACCTCTTTTTAACTAAGAGTAAAATCTATTACTGGCTTTTTTTTTTGTTTCTAAAGGGATCATGACCCCAATCATGACTAAATGTCAGATTAAAGCAAGTCACAAGTTTGGTGGAGGTGTAAAAAAAAACAACAAACCTAAATGCCAACACAGGCTGGTATGTTTCGATTTCTCACCAGTAACGTACGCTTACCTCCACTCCCCACTCTTCCTGTAGAGCTGGCAGTTCCAGGCCGGCTGCCCTGCTGGGGTTCTGACTGGGAAAACTGGGGGGCCAGGGCGAGTCCACGGTTCCGCTGAGCACTGCTTTGGTTAACCGGGGGATCTGGTGTGCGTGGGATCTTAGAGGAGCTCACAAATCCAAGGACATAACTCCCACTAATGGATGGACAAGAAGAGAAACTTAAAGCTTTGCATCCATGATAAACATATTGATAAAATACACTGTAAAAAATCTAAATCTAGATAAGTCGTTTTTTCTTAAAAGAAGTGCTTTTGTTCTTGGATTGAGGAGGTAAAAGAGACATTTTGCCAATGGAACAAGAAAATTTACACAATTGCATTGTCTTATTTCAAGCGCATATTATCTAATTATCTTACTTTAAGAGTAAAAATACTCATTCTGCTGGCAAACTGTCTAATTTACCTACTCAAATTAAGGTTAAATACACTTAATTGAAGAATTTTTTTTACTTATTTCTAGATCGTTTTTCCAGTGTATGATCCCTCAGATATATGGACGGCAAAAGATATATCATGAAATAAATATATGTTGCATTACAAAAAATACATTTGCCATGAAATTGTTTTGTTATGACTTTATTAATTTACTTATATTTGCTTTTTATTAAGTGTTCGAAATACATGATCAACAAAAAATATATGTTAATGTACATTTTAAATTTATATTGACTCAAATATTAGATATAATGTTAAACTATGAAATGCAAAATTAAATACTCAAATGTTCCATTAAATGCTTAATAATACATTTATAATGATGAAATCAATGTCATTTTAAAACTAAATTATCTTAAAAGTACCAAGTGAGTGACCTCTGGAGATATGCAGGTTTAGACTGTGGAGAGATGGATCAATAACATCCCTATTTTTCAAAATAAGCAAAGAGCCAAATCACTGTAAATGATGAATAAATTATTTCCAAGGAATGAAGTCATTTCTATATATTGTCAATCATTGGCTGCAGTTGTACATTGTGTTTCCAGTATTTTCTTTTTTAAATATGACCGTATAATAGTACTGGAAACATGCTGATGGTCTTATGTCAAACACATTCTTCCATTACTGGGAAGAAGTTGTGTTAATATCTTTGTTGCATTTAAAACGGGGAAAGCTATTGTGTAATTGATGGTATTAGGCAGCTATTATAGTACTGGTTGCCAAATGGCCTCTTTTAATGTTTGTTTTATTTTCTCAAAGTATTCAGTATGATGATAAGATTGATTAAACTTTCTCTCCTGATGCTAATTTGGTCTCCATCTCATAAGATAACTTTGTGTTTATCAAGTAGGATAACAAGGATTTAGCAACATGTTCTGGAGTCCTCTGGATCCTGGGAAAGGATTTCACTACACAGAATTTCACTGCCCTTTTTGTTTTACTGGGCTTTTTGGAGTAGTTTGGGCCACTAATTCATTTGTTTTTTTTTTAATGCAGGTTGTTTGTGACATTCTGTTAAATCTGTTCATTCGGGACAAAGCTTTGGTTTGCATTGTTTGCTGTACAGAATGTGAGAAACAAACTGTTTCTGAACACCTTTCGTCTCAAATTGCTCAGCAATCAGGCCTCGCTTCCCCTTACAAGCTGGCTTTAAAGAAATTATACAACTGAATGAGTCAACACATAAGAATGTTTATAATTTTAAGTGGCTAACATGTAGTTTTGTATGAAATAAAAAAAATAAATAAATAAAATAAAATTATAGACCACAAGCAGAGAGCTAAGAAATAGTATTATCCCCTTACATATTTGTTTTGCGTGTTTGGTCACACAGATGCTTTAGATAATAACAACAATAGTAATAATAATAATAAAAAAAACAAGATAAAATAATTATTATATAAAATAATTTCTTACCCAACCTAAAAGCATATAAAACAGCAACTTTTTCCCTTAATAAATAATGGAAAATCTTTGATTAACCACATTTTCTGTACAACTGAGTTCAATTTCATGGAAATAAGTGTTAAATTACTATCTGATCTACAAAATCAGATATGCAGGCCAAAAGATCTGAAAAAAAAAAAGATTTCCCAATCTAAAGAAATTTCAGAAGAGATGGGGGGGGGGGGAGGTAATTATTAATCCGGGAAGGCTTACAAAGGACCCATTCACAGCTGGCAACAACATGTGTCCTAAGGGATATGGTCATGATCAGACAGGGCTAAAGACAGACCTGAATCCGCTAACAACACATTTAAAACAAGTCATCACTGTATACAAGACCAACTTTACACAAATTCTTGCACTTGATGTTTAACTGAATCAATTTCAATCAAGCTTAAAGGGTATTTTAAAACATAAGTATTTTCCCAATGAAAAAGAAACCTATAATCTACTTGTGTTTTTAGCCGGAAGGATGAAACTGCTTGTTCTTACTGGAAATGGAAAAATGACCCTGCAGTAGGGGAAACCAACTACAATACAGTCAGGTGTATCCTTGTTTTCTTGCTTCTTTGATTGCTTCAGTGAAAACACACTCTTTTCCAGTCAACTTTGACATTTTTGGGGAACATTTAAGAAAATATTGTATGTACATGCTACATCTCCAATGCTGGGGCACCAATCCCTATTTCCAGGGTCAGTTTCTGGTTTAGCTCAGAGATGCACCAAAAAAAAAAATATCCCTGTTATGCAGACGGACATCCTGCAACACATTGGCAGGTGTAAATAATCTGTGCTGTGTTAAAGAAGGAAGGAACAAAGGAGTGCGTCAATATGGAGCCAGATCAACAGGAAAGGGGAGTACAGGGCCCTAAACTACTCTGGCTATCCAGAACATTTGTTATTTTTAGTCTTATCGTAATAGATAGAATAAGTGAAGCAGATTAGAAAAGTCTAAACACTGCTGTTAGTTCTGTACTTCTAAGGGACAAAGATTAGTTTGGAAGCAACAATAAAAAAAAAAGCCTCTGTTACGGCTAACTGTTTTTGCAACAAAACTATGAATGTCACCTATTTTACCACTGTGTTATCATTATTTCTTAAATATCAAAATATTTAGTCTATTAAGCCCCTGAAGATATGGCTCAAAAAAATGTCAGCACAATGAAAACCCATTTCTCTGCATCCGGTTACACAGCACTCTCCCATGGACCTTATCAGACAGTAGAGAAATGGCCTACATCCTGGGCTGAAATCCTACACCCTATCTAATAGATAGATTTCATGCAGGTTTCTACTCTCAAAAATCACACTGTCGCCACCATCCCTGATATGATCTGCTATAGCTGCTTGTTGTGGACAGTAATATTATCTCTGAACGTAGGTGGAGATGCAATTTATGCCATCTGCTCCGCAGCTACGTAAAATAGGCACAGATGCAGCATTGATTGCTTCCCAACCTTGAAAGGGACGAATACGGTCAATAGCAAGAGGAAAAAAATGGAAACAGTCTTTTTCCAAAGACATGACCTAATCCAAGTTAAAACATCCATTTTAACAAGAAAGAGCCAAATGTGTTTATTGGCGTAGACACAATAGTAAAATGGTACCTTGGTTTGCCAAATAGCTGCGTTGCTAAGGTTCTATTCTCCCCAACCTGAATGCTTTTTTTTCAACTCGGCATAAAGGACTTGACATCCAGACTAATAAAGTTGGGTTGTTCTGTTCAGCCTAAGCCAGGTTGCATTGTGGAGGTGTTTTACATTCCACGAGCATGGGGGAAGGAGGGCTTCTTGGGACTCCTTTCTGCATATTGGAGTCAAGTTCCTCTAGGATTTAGAGGAGAGAAGAAGCATAGGACGTGGAAGTGAATGGGTCCCTTTGTGGCTGCTGCTGGTTTAAACACTTGTCAGAGACGCAAACACATCAGCTTGGCAGTGCTGACTCACCCATTTAGTTCAGGACTGTTCCCAACCCTCTCTGCAGACAAACACTTTTAGAAACATATGGCAGGGCGGACAGGGTGTCCTTCAAACCTCTGCTGCTTTGATTGATCAGGATCAACCCCTAACAGAAAGCACTACGTATCTATACAGATATGTATAGATTTATTTACACCTTAGGTAAAGATCTGTATGAACCTTGCAGGTAAATGCTGCTTTCATTTCAATAGCATAGATCAGCATTTATCTGTTTATTTGGTATGCCGTTGTTGCATTGTTTCCTGTTTTTTTGAGAAGAAGAAATTAAGAGAAAAATCAAGTCTCTATATTTGCTGTTAAGCTTGTTTTTAACGTGAAAACAACTGACCATCTGGGGATCGAACCTAAATCTCCAAGAGGTCAAATAATTATCAGTTGAATTAACCAGAAAGCATGTTTGGCAAGAAGCTGGAGCTGTTCCAAGCAGGCCTTAGTGAATTAACTTTCATCAGTGCAGACAAAGTGCTTGGATGGTGTAAAATGAAAATAGGTCATTTCTTTTTTGGGTCCCTGGTGTTACTTAACTGCAAATCTTTAAAGCTGAATTAAACAAACCAAGAATTTTATTCAATACTTTTTCCACATCTATTGCAGGTGTTCCAATGATTGTGGTGGGTGCTGTAATTATAATAAAAGCTTAAAAAAGGTCAGACAAAACTTTGGACATTAAAGGAGAATTCCGGTTTTTAACACTTTTAGCCCATTTTCTGTAGTGTCCAGGATGAAATCGAATGATCGACACCAAAATTTTGACAATTGCTCCTGTCTCTGCTTTTTGGCTCATGCAGAATCCCCCCCTGGCTGCTTCAGAATGGCTTCCATTGTGCATGTCCGATAATGTCCTTAAAACAACCTTAAACGTTCTTTTTTTAAAATATGCTACTCACCGGGTCGTCAGCGCTGTTCAATGACGTTCCAAAAAAAGTTTCGTAAAGAAAAAACGTTCCTGTAGTGTTTTATTTAGCATTTTGTAAATCCCATTGAGTTCTGTTGGAATAGTCAATATCCCTCCGCCACCGGAAACGGAAATGGGGCCTGTTTACACTTAGTTGTAGTCTTTTCGCTTCACTCTGTGTACTCCGACGTCGAGGTGCTAACGTCTCTGTTAAACACTTTAAAAAACTCTGAAAATGGAATACGAAAGGTGGATTCTTGAGGAGGACATATTGGACTTTGAGTTTGACGGTAGAGGATACCGTTTTGAACCGGAATATACTGAGGAGGAGTATATAGAGACATTGTCGCCAACTAGTGGTCTGGAGTGTGCAACGCTTCAGATTCAAACGGGAAGCGGAAGTTTATAAGCGGTTGTGATGTATCGGAAAAAATAGTTCTGGGATTTACAAAATGCTAAATAAAACAAGACAGGAACGGTTTTTCTTCACGAAACTTTTTTTGGAACGTCATTGAACAGCGCTGACGACCCGGTGAGTAGCATATTTAAAAAAAAAGAATGTTTAAGGTTGTTTTAAGGACATTATCGGACATGCACAATGGAAGCCATTCTGAAGCAGCCAGGGGGGATTCTGCATGAGCCAAAAAGCAGAGACAGGACCAATTGTCAAAATGTTGGTGTCGATCATTCGATTTCATCCTGGACACTACAGAAAATGGGCTAAAAGTGTTAAAAACCGGAATTCTCCTTTAACACCCATCATCAAGTAAACTACATCCATACAATGAGTTTGTTTTTGCCTTTTAATATTTCTTATTGACACAGAAATGACAGTAAATAGAACTTTTTATTTCCCATATGAAACCAAAATCGCAGCTTAGAGAATAGACTAATACAGATATTGACCAGATTTGATATCAGCATGAATAATACACACTTTTATTAATTAATGTGTACTGTAGAATATCAGAAAGGTGATTTTAATACAATACAGAACAATATTCAACAACAAAAGGTATGTACCAATGAGTTACAGAAACTTTAAGCAGAGGCAGAGTGCTTCCTTACAATATCTGATATTTTAGACGCAGGTCGATATAATCCTAATCCTAATATTAGATTTTTGGCGAATATCGGACTGATTTCCGATATTCATATCAGACCAGGAAAACCCTAGTATAAGAAATTTACTTTATTGTGTTACCACATTTGTTTGGATTCATACCAGTCAATGTGAATACCAAAGAAAGTTAGGATTAAAGAAGATAGATCAGATTAAGTTGTTTTAGCACAAGCTGGGCAGTCTGAGGATTGGGAGATTTAGAATGATAAAAAAAATGCTGTTTTGATGCATCGTTACTTATAATGGATGGACATAGAACCCCTGAATCTGTATGGAGTCAACAGTGTGCATCATTTACCTGGGAGAAGGTCCATTGTGTTCCTCCTGGGACCTTTCTTTCCTTGCTTGATCTTCATACATCCCGTCTAGCTCAGAACTCTGGTAGAACTGTCCACATTCTGAGTCTGAATGATGAGAGACGGAAAACAGTGAGAGCTTCATGAAACGTTTATTGAAAAATCTGTCTTAAGTATTCCGGATATAACAACACAATCTAATGCTTGACAGCTTTTTTTTTTTTTTCTCAATGGGAGAAAAAAAGCTCATTAGTCATTCGATGCTGGTCTTGCCGATCAATCTATCACTGGAGAAGTTCTGAGGAATCTGCTACAATTTCCTTGCCTGTAAGTGCCTTGTGTTCCCTAAAGACACGGCGTATCACTTAAATACATCTGATACGTAGCAAAGATTATTTGAGAATTCATTCTTCCCTCAAAATACATAAGAAAGTTCTTTGAGGGACTATGAGGTGATGCCACCAAATTCACACCATTCCCTGGAGTGGGAATGTTATTATAATGATCAAATAATTAGTAAATGAGAGTAGAGCAAAAAGAAAGAATATACAAACCAACGCTGTGACGCAAAGAGTCGGCAGTGCTGGGCCGGCTGCCGGAACGAGTGGGAGGGCGAGAGTTGTATCGGGTAGGGATCAGGCTTCCTTCCTCGCTCTTCTGCCTGTGTAGGGGGTATTCCCTGTTCTGGCTACTCTCGCATTGAATGTTGGATCGATTTTCACTATGAATAACACAATTAAATTACAAAGAAAATCACACATTCTAGATTGTAAAAACAAAAAACAAATAAGTGGAGTTTTTAGTGACACAAAAACTAAACATTTTCTAGTCCTATAGCTTACTTAGATCCACTTTTCTATGTATTTTTCCAGTTTCTAAATAGCAAAATAAAGTCATATAAAATTCTGAAAAGAATAGAACAACATCCTGTTATGCCATGTTTTTGAGGCAATGTTGGTGTCTACAGTCAGGTTTTAAGACCAGAGACATGTTGACCTATTACAAAGCAATTCAGGCTTTAAAATGTTGTGCTTTGACCTACTTCCCCTCTTTCACAACTAGCAGAAGCTTTATTACCCCTGTAGTTGAATAAAATATTCAAAACAAAGAAACTATCCCACTGATAAGATTCCAAGATGATTGTGCTGTTGTAAACTGATCGGCCATCAGATAAAAAAAAAAAAAAGAACCAAGGATTCAGGTAAATTAACCAAATTATACACTTAAAACGGGAAACTATTTTAAAGATGTGTTCCTAAGGTTAAATAAAAGCTTTTCATATAAAAATAACTATAAAAGATGTAAAAGGCATTAAGAAAGCAGCCCTTGGCAGTAAGTACTGGACTTACCCAGTATTGGCGTTTCGATGAGAACTAGGGGTGACTGGCCGCTGTAAGGGCTCATCAACGCTTGGGTGTGGCAAAGGTGTTGAATTCCTCTTCACTTTCATCATGTTTGTCATGATCTACAGCATAAAAAATGACAGTATTAAGAGATGACTTGTCGCTCAGTTTTATATTTAATCCTTGACCGTCAGTGAGTTTTATAATTGAGCTGCTTTTATGGAATAGAGTTTGTAGCCTTACCCCTTCGTCCTGCAATGCACCATAATCTTTCAGGACTTGTTTTTTTCACAGCAAAATAACCGACTTTCTTTTTCTCCAAACACTGTGTAAAGGTATTAAAGTAATAAGCTTGAGAATTTCACTGAGGCCAACATGGACATTTACTTTAATTGGGAACCGGAGCTCTTATCGGGGTTAGAAACTCATTTGGGATTTAGTATTAGGCAATACTAGGCAACTGCCTATGGCCCCCAAGTTCCTGGGAGCCCCATAAAACTCTGTTTACATGTATAGTTAATACAACTATTCCTTATTCCTTATATTTCCTTGTGCACATTAAAGGAATAGTACACCCAAAACATGATTAGCCTTCATTTTCTACTCACCCCATGCTGAACAACACTCTAGAGTACTTTTTTGATATCTCAAATGCATCTGGAGATCTGGGAGGCTTCTTGCTGTCTGCTGACATTCAAATAATGGAGGTCTATGGTGCCCGAGGCAGAAAGGTCCATGAAAGTCCACAAAAACTGCTTTGGACTGCTCGTCCAATGTATTCCAAGTGTCCTTAGTGGGTAGCATCCATAATTTACTCGATACAAAGTCATTTAAAATGTTTTTAGAGCATAAACAGTAGTGTATAGGATTTCCTAAAAGCGCGCGCCTGCGAGTTCACGAGCCTACGGAAACTGCGGCAGACCAAGCCCGATGAAAGTGCGCATTCAGCGTCTGCTCTGCCGATAATGCAAGCGTAGAAGAAGAAATGTGCTGTTTACCTGTGCAAAGAAAGAAACAACGAAAGAAAAATGTCTGAGGACTTCAGTGTTGAGGAAGACATGAGTTCTTTGCCGAGCTGAATGCGCACTTTCATCTGGTTTCATCTACACTACACCCCCATTGACACGTTTTTTGTGGACTTTTATGGACCTTTCTGCCTCGGGCACCATAGACCTCCATTATTTGAATGTCAGCAGACAGTAAGAAGCCTCCCAGATCTCCAGATGCATTTATAAGTACTCCAGAGTGTTGTTCAGCATGGGGGTGAATAGAAAATGAAGACTAATCATGTTTTGGGTGTACTATTCCTTTAAAGCTCATCTTTCTCACTGTGGTTTTTTTGAAAATGGCTGAGGGTCGTAAGAGAAAATGTGTCTAAGAAGAGTATGAGAAGAAAAGAAAGGCCCCAGAAGAGGCAGATATATCCCAGAATGCTTTGCGTGGAGAGCTCTCCTCGCAATAACAAAGATGGCGCAGGCACTGAGCAGCGGAGGAGGAGTTATGTAACCAAGGGAAAACAAATGACAATCTGTCCGAACGGTCAGTTAACAGAATTTGCTATAACGACCACTAAATGTAAAATGTTTATAAAAATTTTTTACAATAATGGTACAATTACTGGGTCGCTCTGTCAGCTAAAGACATGTTTTATAGTCTCTACATTCTGGCTAACGATTCACTTTTTATTTTTTTTAACCGAGCTTTTATTGTCATTACACTGTCACAAGTACAGAACAATGAAGTAACTCTCTGCATTTAACCCATCCCCTTGGGAAGCAGTGGGCTGCCATTGTGTGGCGCTCGGAGAAAACTGTGGGGTTAAGGGTCTTGCTCAGAGACCCAGAGTCTGTGGGAGAGGGGCTCGAACTCAGAACCTCAGGATTCCAAGCTCTATGCCCTAACCACTAGGTCGCCACTCCCTTAATCGATTACTAAATTAGTTGATGATTATTTCAATAAACATTTAATCACGATTAATCCGATTAATTGTTTTAGCCTTTGAAAAACTTTTAAAAATGTGAATAATTGGTTTAGATTTTCTGAAGGACCATTTTCTTACCCCAAGATACTCGGTGGTGAGCAGAGACTCCCCAGACAGCTCTCGCTGTTGCGGCTGGAGGACTTCCTCTTTATCAAGTTCCATTTCCATTAAATCCTCCTGTAAAGATTTATAAGATAACAGCAGATGATACACAAACTGTCACTGAGAAGGGGGAAAATAAATTTACATAAATCACATAAGTGACCTCCACATGACTAGTTTACATGTTAACAGTGCTGTATTGGATTCTTTAGATGTGTAAAGAATTCTGGGGTTGAGGAGATTTTGTCACGCATCTATTACAAGTGGACCATAAGTCAGTCTGGTGGTGTTCTAAAACAGAACAGACCTATCACAGTGCTATAGGCGGGGCTTTACGCTCACGCCAGAATTACCCATAGTGCATTGGTGCCTTTCTGTAACCATAGCAGTTAAGATTGCAGCCACAATGGAACAAAGAGCCAAATAGGTCTTGTTCCAACCAGTTCCTGCCTTTTAAATTGGACACTACCTGCTCCTTTCCCAGATACACCCCGTCTACAGCACAAGTCAGTCAGTCTGGCCACGCTGGAGGACTGTGACCCCACCTCAATATGACTGATGCTAAAAGGGCAACACCTTCCTATTTGAAATATTGTTAATGTAAAACCATAATAGTAAAGAAAGACATCATACACACTTCACTTTGTTTAAAAAAAATATAAATATAAAAAACATAACCGGGGATGTCTGGGGGACAGTGATTCGCCTACATGTTATAAATGCTGGCGTACCTTAAAAAATACATTATGAACAGTTCAGGTTGTGCCTTCAACTCGTTGCCCATAGGAAGACGTTACTTGGCTATAACCTAACAGAATTTCTTCAGAACAGCTCCAAATGACACAAAACTCATATGGGTGAGTAGAACATTATGTAATAACGTAAAATCAAGGGCCCAATGTAAAAAAAAAAAAAAACGGCGTTCCCCTTTAAATTCAATAAAAAGAGTGATTTAATGCAAAGACCCCATATTTTTTTTGTTTTATTCTGCTTTCCTGTCCAGGCCTCTCTGAGAATATTGCATGAAGTCAACAGATAAAATAAAAACTATTAAAAACAAAAAAAATCCTTCCTTACTTCATTGTCTTCCTCTTCTTCCTCGTCATCTGACTCTGGTCCCTCTTCACTGTCTATGTTCGAAACAGAAAATTATTCCAAACTTTTCTTCAATTGTTACAACAATAAAGCAAAAAAAAACAACTTTGTATTTGATTTTTTTTTATGTAGAGCAAAAGAGAATCCAGCAAACTAACCTGAGTTTAGCTGCTTAATGATGAACTCAATCTGTCTGTTGAGGTCCGGGTTTTCCTCTTTGTTGTAACAGCGAAGAATCTCCTCTATGCTCTGAACATATTTACAGCAAGTCAAAAGGGAAAACAGTTCATTTGAGCTTTAGTAAAATCAAGTAAGCATTCAAACAGAGTGAATATGAAGTAATAAATGGCTACGTTTTCACATTTGTGGAACCAATAGCTGTATTAACCGTAATACAGTACATGGTGTATAACAGTGCTGAAATGTATGATATACTGTGGCGTGCAAAAGCATTCATAGCCATTGAACTTTTTCACTTTCTGACACATCACAGTCTTACGTAAAAGACAAACACAAAGTGAGACACATCTGTGGAGTAGAAGCAAATTTTACATGATTTAAAACATTATTATAGAATAAAAAAACTGATGCACAAAATTATTTAGCCCCCTTTTCTCTGAGTGTAACCAACTGGATTCATAAGTTGCCTGATGATTGCTAATGACTAAACAGAGTCCACCTGGGTGTTATCCAATCAAAATGCAAATACAGCTGCTCTGTGACAGCCTCAGAGGTCGGTTAAGAAAATATTGGAGATTAAACAACATCATGGAGTCACCAGGATATGTTTTTGAGAAGTTTAAAGCAGACTTATGCTAGAGAAAGGTTTCCCAGGCTTTGAGCATTTCAGGTAGCAGTGTTCAATGCTATCAGTCTGGCACAACTGTAAACCTACCAAGAATAGGTTGACCACCTCAACGTACAGGCTGAACAAGGAGAACTCTGATCATAGACGCAGCCAAGAGGCTCATGGCGACTCTTGATGAACTGCAACGATCAACTCCTCAGGTGGGGGAGTATATGCACAGGAAAACTATTAGCTGTGTATCGCATAAATGTGGTCTTTATGGAAGAGCAGCAGAAGAGAGCCATTGTTGAAAGAAAACCGCAAGAAGTTTTCACACTGCCCGAAGTCAATGGCATGTACTTATATAGAGTCTGATCAAGTAAGACTCCAATAAGCTTTATACCAGCGGTCCCCAACCACCGGGCCATGGACCGGTACCGGTCCCTCTATCATTTTGTACCGGGCCGCACAGAAAAAATATATGTATATATAATTTATCGACGATCAGAGTCTAAGTGATGTTTTATTTTAAAAAATATTTAAAAAAATTGGGGTATTCCCTCCCAATTACATCAGTCGGTGCATCTGTGCCTCTTGACACAGGTTAATTCAGATCAACACGCATCCTATCTATAACATCCTATCTTTGTGAAGTGGAATTTTCTGCCGTTACAGCGACCAAAACAAAGCTACGGAGCAGACTGGACATCAGGAGCACACTTCGTGCGTCATTGTCTCCGATTACGCCTAGATGGGACCGGCTTGTTTCGGAGCAACAAGCTCAGGGCTCCTACTAATTTAACATAATGGTGAATTTTATTTTCATGCTGTGTGTATTTGATTTTATGCCAACCGTATCATTTTACTTGATCGTATTTACCCCCCCACACTTTAACAGCTGGTCCGTGAAAATATTGTCTGAAATATAATCGGTCCGTGGCACAAAAAAGGTTGGGGAACGCTGCTTTATACTACATTCAAAAATGCACTGATGGTGGAAAGCTACAGCTGCCCTGAGGTAAACTGACAGAAGCGAGGCTACACAGGCACTACTAGGCCCTCTAAACACCTTCAGCAGGCAAGGAAGTGAAGTGCCAAAGGACACAACAACTGATACAAAGGGAGTTGGGGTTTCAACCGGCCACCCTTCCAATTGCAGGACGGTGCATGAGTCACGAATGGACCAGTCAAAGTCCAGACATATCCAGAATCCAGAGTACAAGATCCGGAAACTGCTGTTGACAAAGGCTTTCCATCTAATCTGACTGAGCTTGAGCTGCTTTGCAAAGAAGAATGGACCAAATGGAAGAGCAAAGCTGGTAGACACATGTTAAAGGTTAAACTGTTGACTCAGAGGGACTAAATACTTTTAAGCAATGCTCTTTTCAGTTTTTTATTTTGTAAAAAGAAAAAAAAAGAAATCAATAATTTTCTGTTTCACAACTGTTACCACTTTGTGTTGGTATTTCACATCAAAGTTCAATAAAACATATTTATGGATGAAGTTGTAACGTGACAAAAAGTGTGAAAGTTAAAAGGGTATGAATATCTTTGCGAGCCACGGCATTACCTAAAATGGAAAAACTATATATTTTCATTTCCATAGTTTTTGAAGTCAAAAAGTAAACCACGCATCATCCACACTGTCCATGTATGGATGGAGGGGAGGAGACGGGCAATGAATAAAAAACAAAAACATGTTTGTTTTCTCCAACATGATGATGGCATTTCTGTCATCTCACCATCTCTTTAGCTTCCTGTCGCACTGAGGGAATACACAGGATACTGTACAGAGCTCCATTCACATATGGCCGAACCTGGGGGAGGCAAAAGAACAAACAAATGAAACATCTTTCTGTGAGGTTTTCGATGGATTAGAGTTGGCATCTATGGGATGAAACTGAAAAAACATTCTATGTAGAATAAAACTGATAAGTGGGAAACAAACAAGCTTTAAAGTGATTTTATCAAGATTCTGTTTAGTTAAGTGTAGTCAGGCCTGAGTTCTGCTATAAAGACAGGTTCAACGAATCCACTGTTAGAGAGGATTATCTATTGATTTAAATGAAAGCCATAAAGCATCAGTTATGTGCTGCAATATAATGTGCTCTGTATATATTTTTGCGACCTGTGTCCATGTTGTTACATCCCCAAGTTGGATGTCTTTGTTTTTGCATTCAATTAACACCTTGCTCTGTTTTAGGCTCCACCTTTAAGAATGGCTGCTGGCTACTGAGTCTGTCCAATAAAGATCACCTGAAGACTATATAAGGCCTGTGAAGCAGTACTTCAGGGCCTCTGAGCCATTTGTCTGCCATACACCTCTGTGATCCTTGTAGAAGCTAATGGGCTGTTAAGTAGACCTGTTTGGATCTTTTTGTTTGGAGAGCTGTCTATTTGTTTAACCCCAGTTTTCTCCTGTTTATGTGGTGGTTAGGTAGGTTATTTTGTAGGTTTTTATATTTTGGTTTCATATTGAGTTAGGTAAGTCCACTTTTCTTTTTTTCTTTAGGGTTGTTTTGTTTGTTATTTTGGCCTTGGCTCTCCCTGAAGCTTTTACCACAATCTATTCACAAGAAATGGCAGAATAAAACCTTTAAATGCCCTTTTGACTCCTTCATTCACTGTCTACATTTATGTTGGTCCCTTACACGCGCTAACAAAGTGTTGACAGACGTGTAACTCACCTCATGGTTTTCATGTCCGAGGAGATCAGTCAAAACTTTGAGCACATGCTTGGCGTTCTCTGCACACTTCCTTTTTCCTACAGTCAATTAAAAGAGACATGTTGATTCTGGTGGATCTTGCACCAAATTATGTTTTAATGTGTTTTTCGAAGAATTTTTTTAATGGAAAACACAGAGAAGAAGTTCAAATGTACTAATCTCTGAATATGTTGGGTGAAAACCTATAAAACCATTTTACTGAAATATAAACTCTTATTTTAGTGGAAAACACTGAAGAAATAAAGTGATGTCACAATAATACACACTGACAGCTGCAGTTAAGAGACCCAAGACAACACTGTAACAGGAAATAAGGAAAAGTAATCGAAAAGATGGAAGGGAATAAACATTAGATTGACTTTTACCCGCTGGATAAAACTCAGAGACAATGAATGGAAGCTAGACGCCTTTATAGTGAGAAGTAACAGTGGGCTCTATCAGGTGTTTTCCTGGGTACTGTTTTCAATTACTGCTTAAACCCCTGTACAGGTCATTTAAAGATTAACATCTGAACTGCAGCAGTGAGAACAAGAAAAGAAGAGGAGTCGATTCAACAAAAAAAAAAAAAAAAACACCAACATTTAGCTAAAATGACTTATCGTAAAATTGGTGCAACATCATGTTTAGATACATGATGTTGCACCATGTAGTATAGTGTATTATTCAGTTTTAGTCGTAAGATGGGTTTAGGTGATGGTGATGTTAAAAGAACATTCATGAATATCTGTATCCTAACATGTTTTTGATTCTTTTACCTTTGGTCCTCAGACACAGGTTCATAAGCAGAGCTGCAGAATACTCCAGGGTGTAGTCACTGAGGCAGTCTGAGTCCTGCAGCTTATCCACAAGCCAGCCGATAAGATCATCTGCGATCATGGCCGTCTGCTGTCTCCTCCTAACAAGAGCACACAGAAAACTTCACCAATTCTCATAAGCAGATCCTAAACTCTAATCAAATCACATTTTGACCAGATTGATATTGACACCAAGATTATCTGTTTAATAGATTTAATGACGCCAGTTTGTTATTCCGCTACTGATTTTACAAATTTCTTATTTTTATTTCTCCATATTTCTATTCAAGCTTTTATCAGCTAATATTAAAGATACTCGTTTATAAAGATATTCAAAAGAAGAAAAAAAAGTACCTTTTGTGTTGGCATCTTTCATTGTACCAGCAATACTTTTAAAAGAAATAAAAGTTCAAAAACTCAAAAACAACTAGTAGAGCTTTATTTACCTCTAGAGGCAATAAATGGACATTGATATTTATTTGCAGTTCAAGCCATTTCAGTCTTACTGATCATACTTAACTCTGCTTTTTCTTTGCAGCACAAAAAGCAACCCAGAGGCTCAAAACATAATTGGTAGTTCAGGTTGATCCATCGATACTGGGTTCTACAATGAACTGTGAAGGGGAAATACTGGTCTGCTGAGCAGGTGTGTTATCGTAATATAAAACAAAAGAAAGGCAGTGGCAGCAGGGCTTTGTTTTACAGGGAACATGACAAACGTCAAGCCAAAATTTGCTCATATTTAAAGGAGAGAAATAACTTAAACAGCCTGAATGAGGATCATGATGAATGTTGTTATTTGCAAACTGTACAGGTGATTAAAGCGAGCCTTTAGACTATTTCTTTAGATAAAGTTATAAGAAGTAAATTGATCCATAATAGGGGTTTTTTGTTGCATGTTTATTGTGTAACAATGATCCAAAAGGTGCGGGTGATTACATCAAACCAGAACCTTTATTATGATGTAAGCTTTGCAGAAAGACTGCTAAAATCTACCTAAGGCTGAGTTTCTGCAGGGCGACTAGTACATTTTCCCAAGTCAGCGAGTCTTTGTCTTCCTTTCTTAGCGCCTCTGTCAGAAGATGCAGAAGAATGGGAATTTGGGAGAGGTAAATCCGGCCTGCAATCATAAATAGAGCATGAATTAAAGTAAAAAAAGTCAGATCTGTTTCCATATTTAAAGAAAAAATACAATTCTACATATTTAATCATGTAATGTCGATAATAAAAACAGAAATAGCAGTGAAATTTAAGCTACCAGGTCTACATTCACACTGCAGGCAAATGTGATTTCTTTTTTTTTTT
>NW_015150533.1:1186789-1193078 GCF_000732505.1 Cyprinodon variegatus
TAAAGTTTAACCATCATGTTGCTTTTAATATCACTTCCATGTTATCATCCTGGTTCTGACTACTATTTCATACAGATGCTACTGCACAAAAACTCATTTAAACAGTACTAAGCACTGTTTTTAACCTTCATCGGTTATGATCTGATCATAATATCGGCATAATATATAATTAGGGGTTTTAAACGTTCAGATTGGAATCTGATGGTAGCAATATTTGGGTAGGAAGCTGGAGAACCATGCAGAAAACAAACATCAGAATGCATCATAAAAGCCTGCAGTGTGATTGTAGTCTAAACCATACATTAACAAAACCTGGTGACAGTCATCAGCCATAATAATGAAATACTCAACCCAGAAATAAGTTTACAACCTAAATGCTCGGCTGTGACTAACAAGTTAATAATTTAGCTTGATCAATTATTTTACCTTTGTCTCACTGTAAATGTTTCAGAAATGTTAAAACAAAAAAAAAAGTTTCCTTTTTAAAC
Source organism: Cyprinodon variegatus (assembly GCF_000732505.1). Taxonomy (NCBI): domain Eukaryota; kingdom Metazoa; phylum Chordata; class Actinopteri; order Cyprinodontiformes; family Cyprinodontidae; genus Cyprinodon; species Cyprinodon variegatus. The sequence goes on from NW_015150533.1 coordinate 1,187,278, forward strand.
TTTCCTTGTTATAGAGACTCTGAACATTTACTGCAATTATTTTTAATAAACTGCCTTTCTCTGCTGTTTGCATTCTGTTGCTGAATATCATTAGTGGTTTCAGTCCTGCGGGGTTCAATCAATCCAAGTTTCCACAAGCAAGTTTAAAGAGGCTATGACTCACTTTACTAAGAAATGAGGAAGCAAAACCAATGGCAGTTAGGAACATACCCTCTGCCAGTGAAGCAAACGCATTGATGAGACGGGCCATGTACTGACGGACAACCTCGTTTGCTGATTTCATCAAATGCAGCACAGTTTTCTGAGAAACAAGAACAATAAAGAGCAGTTTGTGAGGCATAATAAGCTTGATGTTGGATGCAATAAAATTCTGTGCAGGAAGCATAGCTCAGCTGGATTTAAATTTTAGATGTGTTTTTATTTTCAAACATTTGCATTTATCTATAGGTTTAAAGGGTGAGTAAAGGTTTGCATGTGTCTGGTCACCTTTTGGCATTATTGTTCTTTTGTTTTCAGTTTCATTTACACACAAATAACATCACAAACTAGTACGGGGATCATGTGACCAAACATGAGGCGTATTCTAAATACTGCAGTCGTATGTTCTTAAAAAAATTAGAATTAAGTGGTTACTGGTTTAAATGGGGGCCAGTATAGTATAAGTGTAATTAGTTTATAACAAAATGACCATTTGAACCTTTTATTCGTCCTTTAAACACATCATCTGAGGTGTGTAAAAGGAGACAGAGAGAAATGAAACACCTAAACCACAAAAGATCTACAAGTGATGCATGTAGCTGAACTTGGCTTTACAGTCGTTAGGCTGTTTTACATGTTTTCTTCTTACTCGGTAAAGAGGGAAACTGTGAAACAAAATAGTCTCGCCTTTGTAGTAAGGCATAACTTTGCAATAAAAGCCTTATCCTGGTTTAAAGCTCTCTGAAGTTGAGATAGCATAAAGCTAATTAAAAACGGACTCTGATAACCTCGTAGCTCCTATAAACAATGTTCTGAACACAGTGAATTGGGTTAAAATGAGAAAAGAAAAAAATGTTCAGACGAAAGACATTGCATGTCTGAAGAGTAGAAATACATTTCCTAGAACAAATTTGCAAAATCGCACAAAATTATATATATAAAAAAGAAAAATAGGAATGTCCTGCTCCCTAAAATAAGGTATTGGTTTGGTACGTTTGTTTTTAAGGAGCTATGCATACTAGATGCTTTCCTAACTCAGTCCCTGCAGAAATCAGGGTGTGGCTCTTAAGAAAAACAAATACATTTTTTTTTTGTAATCTTACACATTTTTTTCCCTCCACCATTTATGCATTCCTCTGAAATTGCCGGCCCACCTTCTTTGTACTGAAGCGCTCCAGCAGGTCGTTACTGATGTAGGCCTGCAGCACTGTGTCCCTCTGTTCACCAGGGAGTGAACGAGTGAGTCTCTGCGTGAACAGAATTCCAATTAGTCCTCAAAAAGTCTTCATGAATCATGCAGATATGATTAATAGTATGCTATGGTTCTTTTAACCCTTGTTCAAACACTCATGTAACTCTTTGTAATGCTCAAAAAAAGCTCAAAGAACTCTTTGTAATGCTCAGTTGTAGTGCTTGATAAGATCAAAATAAATATGTATTTTGAGATAAGTGTTTCAAGGGAACTTTTTAGCAGAGATATTGCTGTCTGCTCATGATCTACAGAAACTCATAAAAGCCAGACTAACTTGAAAGTTGATGTGACGGTAATATCTTAAGTATACAATTCCTGCTCATAAAAAAAAATTGAATCATTTCATGAATAAAGGTTTACTAGCACAGCAAACTGCATCAATAACTCAGGGAAAATAAACATGCACTAACTGAAGTGGGACAAAGATATTCTGATTTCCTAAAACTCCTCCTACCCAGCGCAGGGCCTGCAGCAGGAGACACCTCAGTCTATCTGAGCCATCAACCAAGTCTTTCTTCAGCTTCTCATAGTCCAGAGAAGGCAGCATGGGAACCTCCTTTGGCCTTTCGATTAATGACAAACGAAACATCTTTTAAGCATTTTAGGATGTTACTAAAAAAACTGCCAAAAGAAATCTGAAAAACACTTACTGTGGTGCAATGGATGCCCGTAGCAAAGAAGAAGCCTTAAATAGGAACACAAAGAAACCAAAGCCATTAAGCATATTTAAAGACTTTTGTTTTACAGCGTATCAATGATAATTTTTTTTTATTTATTTAAGCTGTGCAGAACATATTGAATATTCAAACTATTCCTGTGATCTTCATTTTCATAAACAAGGTTGCCAAGATCCCTTCAGCTACGATGTTAATGTTACTATAATACATGCATCCATCATGCTATAGTTAAACATGCTGAACAATGAAACAGACCGCCTCAAGCTCTTTGTTAATATTATTATCCATGCAGTTTATAACATTCAGGTAAAGGACCGTCACCAGACAGGTATCAGTTTAAATGTAAAAAAAAAGGATGAAACTTAAGCTTTTGTATTGTATTGGTTGTAGAATTGCTGAAAAAAATTATATGTTAGTTTTACTAGTTTTTTGCACTTGGGTCTTCAAAAGAAATTGGAAATATTAGAGGAATATTGAGGAATAGATTATCATACTTTTCCCAGAAAGACCTAATAGAAAACTAAAATAAATGACCAAAAAAATAAAGAATGACAGAATTTTTCATATTTCAAATGCAAATAAAATGAAATAAGATGAAATCCAGTAAAAAAAAAAAAAGTATAATTGCGTGAAAAAACAGAAAACTGAAACATAGTTCTTATATCACCATTGTTTAAAATCTTTTTAGTCACACAGTTCAGGACACTTTATCCTTAACAGTATGCATTGTTCTCCTGTTCCAGCTGTGTCTTAATGTAGTTTGCTGAATCTACAACCTGTTTGTGTCAGATATTCCCCTTGAGATGGCTACTCTTACCATTTTTATTCATTTATTATATGTTGTTCTGTTTGTTTACCTCAACCTCAACGTAGAGGAAAAGCAGCTAGCTTTAACAGAAATGAATGGATGAAGGGCAGCTGAGCGGTTGACCCAAGAAACAAGTGGATGAAATAATGAGGTGTATTCTAAAAGACCATGGAGTCTGGCTTCAATACTGGGATAACAAATAAGGTACTTATTCAGACAAAGGGAGACAGATGCCTTTGAAATAGGGTGATTTAGTGGAAATAAGAAAAAAAAAAGAATCAAGTAATAGCAACATGTTGATGGCGGCAGATAGATTTGATGACATGAAGGGAAAGGATACAGCATGGAACAAGCATGATGTGAGGTGGGGAGAGGAGGGAAAATGAGTGGGAAAGACGTAAAGATGAAACTTACATAGCCATCATCATAAGGACTCATAGAGTAATATCCCTTTGTGGAAAAAAAAAGCATCACACACAAAGAAAACACACACAAAACAAAGTTTGTTCATTTAAAACCGTTCAAATCAAGATTTTTACAGGAGATATTCAACAGCACTTCAAAGACTGATGACTGTAAGCGTCACTATGACGATACAGGTTTGATTTCATTGGTTTGAAATAGGGCTAAGCCGTCAATACCAGAGAGTACACCATGTGCTGAATCCATTTTTTTATTTAATTAATGTAAAATGCACTTGGTCCATGTTGATAAACTGAAAACACATTAAGCACTTAAGATAGAATTGATTGTTAATGCACTATATAGTTTATTCCCTTCATATTTACATAATACGCTGATAAGCTATAAATGTGATATAAACTTATTTAAAAAGCAAAACAATAATGCAGAGTAAAGAACCATATCACCTCCATCTTTTTTTTTCACATTTTGTTTTTTGGGCCTTCCTGTTCCTACTAAGAAATGAAAGTCAACTGAATTTGTCCATCAAGGACACACTAGATCTTGTGATCATCAACAGAAACTCACAATGAACCATGAAGAGCATCAGGACAAAGGCAATGTTTGTAATTAACACAGGGCAGTGAGCTCATGGGATTTTTTTTTTTATTAAATGGTTCTAACAACCAAAGTTTCATAATATAGGCCGGCCTAGCAGTCTAGAATAAAACGGATCCAACACAGTGTCCTGAAAAAACAATAATATACTACTGGCAAAATTATACAATTCTTTAACTCTAGACCCCTGAGTTGTCTTATATCCTAGACCTGACAACTGCAGCAGACAACTATTTAAGATGTTTCTGCCGTCATAAACAGGCTCCTTCTGCACTTTTAATATGCAACACTCCAAGGATCCAGGATCTAGGCCCTAGCTTCCAGGATATATCTCTCTGAATAGGTGCATGTCTTATTCCCGATGACGAAGTGTGCAAAGAGAGACAACTACCATATCAGTTTGTAATCTTTGAAAGTCTTTTTCAAACAATGTGTCAGGCTGACAAGCCCTGAGTGACGCGATTCCTGACAACTTTCGCCAGTTTGGCTTTTACAATGCTATCCTTTAAACCTTGTTCAGATCCGCTATGAAACAAGTTTAGCAGAGGAAAGGGGGATATGAATAATGGATATGAATGCATCTGGTGCTTACAGTGCCAGGCCTTGTGAAGTCTGTGCTCTGGGCAGCGCTTTGCCTCATCTGACTGCTGAACAGCCGATGAAACACGCTCTGCAGATATTCAGGGGATATCTGACGAAAAAAAAACAAAAAAAGACAGAAGGTCTCTTTTACTTTAAAAGGTGCACACTGGAATATGTTTTTCATGTCTGGGTTGAAAATAAATGTGATTAAACATATGGCTATTCTGAAAAATCACTGAGTAGTGGATGTCAATCTTTGCAAAAAAAGAAGAAGGTAAGAAAGTCTAAACATGTGTGCCCATATGTTTGAAACCGGAGCACAGGACAGCCCAGCCTACCATTTTCCCGCTGACAGTGGCCTCTAGAGAGTCGACCAGCTCGGCAGTGATCCCGATAAGGTTATGGTAGTCAGCTTTCATCTTGTTACACTTCCGTACATAGCTGGATATGCGTCGCTCTGACTCAGCCAGCTGAAGCTGTAGCTGATGAATGGCCTCTAAACGGTCACACAAACAGCCAGATTAAAAAACACCAAGATTAAATTAAAAAGTCACCATTACATCTGAAATATAATCTTATAAACAGGAAACGAAAAATGACATTTGATTTCACAATTAGGCATCATTTAAGTCCATATTTATCTTTTTTAATCTCAAAATAATTATATGAAACAGCAAACAAACTTAAGGTCCTCAGCTAATATTTGCACAAGCCTTAAGTATTGCGCATTTTCCTGCTCGGAATGCTTAATCAAATACAAAATGATAAGGTGTGGTTTCAGACACCATAGACAAAAAAAGTTATCCACTAACTCCACTAATCCAATACATTTCTACATGATTGATGCTATTAAATAAAACACAACATAAGTGTATGCTTTGTGTTCTCCTTAAAATAGAGCTTTACGTCTTTAATTTTCCCTGATGTAAGAGGATTTTTTCATGACAGGAAACACCCCCCCTGTGTAAAGCTATATATACATATATATATATACATATATATATATACATACATATATATACATATATATATATATATATACATATATACATATATATATATATTAGGTATGCACGATATTGGGATTTTGGCCGATATCCGATATGCCGATATTTTAAAACTCATGTAGCCGATAACCGATACCGATTCCGATGTCAAAGCTGGACAAAAATAAGTAGTCATTGAAAATAGCTGTTTTGTTATCCATTTCTGACACTTTGAAAAATAATATACTCAAATATATTTTCATATGCTGATATCAAAT
>NW_015150533.1:1193783-1197218 GCF_000732505.1 Cyprinodon variegatus
ACAGAACACACTCATTGACATGGACATTTACCTTTAGTATTCCTTCCACCCTCCTTCTACAGTATATCTGTTAAAGAAAGCATCCATATCTGCTAATACAGAAACTAAACTGAGCTTATATTTTTATTTGAGTGTTTTAGCTGGATCTAAATGCAGACAGCCAAGTTAAAATATATACAGTTAATCCAGTTTAAGCTAAAGATGGCTAAAGTCAAATAAATGTATGGCGTATCCTGTTTAACTAGGCGAAACTCATCAATGACATTTGAACAGTATTTAGCTCTTAGGTCCTTAGATTTAAGAGATTCAATATTTGTTTAGTTTAAATTAACTTTTAAAGCCAACACCCTTATGTGTGCAAACACAGGTCTGACGAAGCGTTATCTAGAAGAACTCACTATTATGTACCAAAAAAAAGGCTTCTTATTAATTATTGTTTTTATATTAACCTAACAATGCAAATAAAAGCACCAGACTTTGGATGGGCAAGTTTCAAAAACATTTTTTCAGACCTAGTTAAGTTCCTTAACGTGACTTTTAAATGAATAAATAATAAAAGCAAGTTTAGAATAAATTCAAAAGCAAATGATAAGCCATGCTTCTAGGTCTGTACTTGTGCAATGTCTGTTTTCCTTGTAAGGTTTATAAATCTCGTCTCTTATTAAGCAAGTGTCCACCTAGTCTTCTTATATGCAGTTCTATTTGAAAGTTGGAAATGTCTGACTTTTTTGAAGATTCATACAAATATTATTTGTGAAAACTTTTTCAGGAAGGGTTTTTCCTTTTATAATCTACCATGAAAAAGCCACACTTACTAGGAATATGTATTTAACCATTTAATTTAACATGTCTACATTATATAGATCAAGGTTTTCTATGGTCATTCAGAGTGGACATTATTTTCCACTTCTTTTCTTGTTCAGTTTAATACAGCGTGATTAGTTATTACCTGCATAATACCTTTTTGTGAGTCACAATGATGCACAAAATAAAATAGCTAAACTGCAATGCAACATGTAAATTAGCAATAGCAATTTGAATTTAAGGATATCATTCTTAACTTGCATTAAATCTTTCATCTGATGTCTTTTAAACTTTACAAGCCAGTCAGTATCTGGGTTACCGTTTCATCTTTGCTGTGAAACGTGTAGCTATGCAGACTATTTCCTGACAAGAGTTATCTGTGGACATTTATGAACTATTTGAAAAATGATGTATTGTAATTAAGACATTTTTTAAAATTTAAAATGTCATCCACTGCTTTTTAGTTAGTTCAAAAAACTATAGATGCAACACATTTTTTTCTTTTTGGACCCTTGCTATTTAGATGGTTTAAAAAGTATGTCACAAAAGGTGGAAACATTTTACCACAATACCATTAAGGTTTGCATGCATGCTTCTCTTGCTATTCTTATGTCTGTGACAGTAATACAGGAAGAATACTGTCTGCACTATGCATGAATTAGAAAAGGTGTGTAAGATAGGATAAGGATACATATAAAGTCAATAGCCTTGGAATCTTGGATGATTTTAGAGTCACCGATAGGAACTTCTCCAACTTATCCTTTAACTGCGGTATCCAGGAATCCTAAGATGGATGTGATACGTTAAAAAGATGACAAAATTATTTGACAATGGTTCTCTCCTTTTTTTTAATAAGTTGAAAAGAGATTTTCTTAGGTTGTTTTTTTTTTTTTGCGTATCAAGTACCTGAAAGAGATCTTTGAAGGAGGGGTGAATGGTGGGGTTGGAAACAAAAGGCAAAGCATAATAAGGCAGAAACTCTGCAGTCTGGCTCAGCGCAGCCCCCCGGGTTTCAAGGTACTGCTTGAAGAGAGAAATCCTGTCCTCAAATTCAGCTTGGTCCTGTAGAGAGATTTTTGTTAGTTTTTTTTTTCTTGACTAAAGTCAAACCGTGCATCTTACCCAAGCCAATCATATCAGTTATTAAATGTATATTCTGGGTACAAACAACAGATAAATAAATTTTAAAAAGTCGGAGCTTTAGCTACAGCTTAGGATTCTCTGGATAGCCCTACAGCGATATAATTATACTTTTGCTCATACATTAAAAGATGCAGGAAATTAATTTGTGAAGTGTATGATGTAAGCTTTACTTAAAGATATGGTTCCACCTAGTGGACATTGAAAATATTATGCAATGATACAATTATATAATTTAGTCTGGTTGTGTGATTTTTGCCCCAACCCCCCTAAAAAATCCAACCTGTTCCTAGAAAATGCTTTATACCTACTTGTCTACTTGGGTGTTTCCTCAAGGGGTAGATGGTAAAGTGGACATGAAGGTAGAACTCAAGGTTTTGTGTTTCAGCATCTGAGTCTTTCAAATCAGAAGGAATATTTTCTCCCCATAGTTCAAAGAACACTTTATGGTCTCCATCATCAAAGGAGCTCAGGAGGTCTTCCTGGAACAGTCAGATGAAAAAAATAAATAAAATAAAAATACAGAAATCTAAATGAACCAGAACTCAGGGGGGAAAATTGTGTGCATATTTATTTACATATCACATCCTCAGCATTTACTACCTCCTGTCTCACCCCCTTCTGCTTAGTAACAGTCATTACCTGTAGATTTAACTACAATAAAAATAACAAATGTTTCATTGGATGTTTTAATTAAGGATATCAGCCCATATCAACCAACAATTAAATGTTAGAATAAAAAGACCTGCACCTAAAATCTCCAATATTAGCATGCTGATAGAAATTATCTTCTGTTTAAAGCTTATGTAATAAACATGTTGTTGTCAAACCCAATGCTCTTGACTATTGTTCTCAGTTCTCTGTTTGTGTAGTCTGACTTGTTTTGATCAAGCCTTTTCTAATATTCCACATCACAAAATGAGTAATAGAGGTGTGTATGATTCTTGCTGTTATTGTATTGGGTCAATATCGGTATCATATCAGCAATGGAGAAGTTGCAGCAGGACATCTCTAGTGTTTACCTGGGTGACACGTGCCTTCGAGTCTCTGAGGGCATTTCCACGGGGCTTTGAGACAAGCTTGCCTTTGGTTCTACACTCCTTGTCAAACGTTTGAACCGTCTCTGCAAATTCTTCAAACTTCAGATACTGCAAAACAAGAACAAATAAAAAAAGGCTCAAAAAAAAAAAAAGCCCAGCAAAACTTATTCAGATTAGTTTTTTCATCAGTGTGTAGTGAATATGTTACCTCTTTGATCATCCCAAGGAGATCAGATTCAGTTGGCAAGATGTCCCCCATCTTGGTTGGTTGCCTGGAACTCATGTGACTACCACAAACGTTCATTCCCAAAGAAACAGAGATGTGGGGAAATCGAGCATAGTTGCAGGCTGCAAAAGCCTTTCTTTGTTGTTAGATCTATATATATATATATATATATATATATATATATATATATATATATATATATATATATATATATATATATATATA
>NW_015150533.1:1198219-1208126 GCF_000732505.1 Cyprinodon variegatus
TCCAATGGCAAAAAGTCGGCTTTGTCTTAAAAAACCTACATCTGTGAATGAAGAATTTTATATCAACTTCAAGTTTTCCAATAAGGATGATATTTTGACAGCGGGTTAGGAATTAGTTAATCTCAGAGACTTATAATATAAATCAAAGTCATTTTTCCAATGGCAAAAAGTCGGCTTTGTCTTAAAAAACCTACATCTGTGAATGAAGAATTTTCCCAACACTATAAGGTAATTTCCTAAATATTCAAGAGTCTTATTCTCACTTTCTAAACCAAATAAAATACTTGTGTCAAATAGTGGTGACAAAACAACATTCTTACATATTAGCCAACTTTGGAAATCTTTCCAGAATTTAAAGATTGGTTCACAAAAGAAAAATAAATGTTTCAAACTCTCAACGTTTCTCATGCAAAAAACACAATATTGTGTATCAAACTTAAACTTAGAAGTCAAAAATTCTTTAGCTGGATATATTTCATTGATAATTTTGAATTGCATCTTTTTCGCTTTTGGTGGCAGAGGGTAAGTTATGTAATTAGTTCTTATTTCAATAATCTGATCTGTTGTAAAGTCCTTTAAAATGTAATGTCTTCTAATTGGATTTGGGAAAAGTTCTTTTAAAAGGAGATTCCTCAACATCTTATTGTTACATCTAATATCCTGGATCTGAATACCTTCGATCTGCAGTGATCTCAGTTTAGGGGAAATGTCCGAGTATAACAAAATATTTTTAACTAGAGATCTAAAAGAACAAGGTATAGATTTTAACAGTTTGTTATAAAATTTTTCGGAACATTTTAGGCTGTACTGGGCACAAAAACGACCAAAATCCAAAAGGTTCCCCTCTGAATCCATTAAATGACTAACCGCATAAAATCTTATGAACAGTGGAAATAAACACAAATCGTTACTTCTATGGAAATAAAGATGTGTATTATTAAAACGCATAATTTCTATGTTTGTATGAAACTTGATTTTATGTTTTTTTTATTTGGTTACTCTAATGTGAATATATTACCAATACATACAATAAGCAACCACAATGATTGTATTTTTTCTAAACGGATCCATACTTGTCAAGATTTAAATCCTATTTTTAAGGGAATTGGCTTTCGTGCGATTTAAATAATTTCAAATAACTTTATGGGATGTTTATTTATTTATATTTTATTATTTATTTATTTTATTTTATTTTTTGTAACCCGGAAGTACTTTTTGTGTGAAAGGTCGGGCACATTTCTCCCCGGGTCTATCGTCGTTTAAACTGTAATGAATGAAATTGTAGTTTTTTTTTCAAATTGAGCACCTACTATCAACATTTTGGACCTCTTAAATCTCCGTGGGTTTGGTTTGATTGTGTCGATAATCTAATTTCAAGAGCAACGTTTGTGGTAAGTCTGAAGAACCGTATGAATACAACGTGCTACAGCTAGCAGTTAGCTTGAACACAGGAGCAAAAGTTGCAGTTTATATGAAAACAAAGAAAAACTATACTTAAACGTTTTAAGACTATACAGTTTTTGTCGTTCTCTTTTTTTCCTCGCTGTCCCTTTTATTAAACTACCTTCAAATCGCACGTTCTTAATAACATGTTTTATATTTTTTATTTTTCCTTAAAGACATATTAGCACGAGATGGCTGGAATTCTGTTTGAAGATATCTTTGATGTAAAAGACATCGATCCAGATGGCAAGAAATTTGACAGAGGTGAGAAATAAATCCTCTAAGGCGGAGGTCTTCAACAAGGGGGTCCACGGTGGTACTGCATGGGGGTCGCAAAAGTTTTGGTTCATTAGACTTTATTTTAATATTGCCCCTGCAATTTTTTCCACTTATTGAAATGTCTTTAAATACACATTAACATGAATTGAACACACTGTAGTACACAGATAAATGGAGGCAGAAGATGTGTTTCAGTCATCAATGCACACATGCAGCGACACACAGGAGCTCTTTCAAGCTGGGCTCCATTTCATTCACAACACCTGTCCCATCAACCAGGAATCAGAATCAGAAATATTTTAATAATCCGAGGGAGAAATTACTTTCGTTACATTACTACATCTGTAATAGAGAGATTATAGGACCTGTTATATATAACACAATTTTACGGAAGAGGATTAGGGCCACTGGAAAAAAAAAAAAAGTTAACTGATTTTTTTTAATTTTATTTCAGTATAGTATGGGGAAAAAGTCAGAATTCCAACTTTAATCTCAGAATTCTGACTTTTTTCTCAGAATTCTGACTTTATTCTCAGAATTCTGACTTTTTTCTCAGAATTCTGACTTTTTTCTCAGAATTCTGACTTTATTCTCAGAATTCTGACTTTATTCTCAGAATTCTGACTTTATTCTCAGAATTCTGACTTTTTTCTCAGAATTCTGACTTTTTTCTCAGAATTCTGACTTTATTCTCAGAATTCTGACTATTTTCTCAGAATACTGACTTTAAAGTCAGAATTCTGACTTTAATCTCAGAATTCTGACTTTTTTCCCATGTTAAACTGAAATAAAATTTAAAAATCAGTTTACTTTTTTTTTTTTTTTCCAGTGGCCCTAATCCTCTTCCGTACAATTTGATACAATATATATTACAGTTATATTATATATATTATAATTATATATATATATATATATATATATATATAATAATTAGATCCCTAATCTAAGGTAACATAAAAACACGGTTACAGAATTACTCGTCAGTTCGGTTTTTAGTTTAGTTTAAGTTTACCTGTAGCTTCTTTAAATTAAGGGGGTAAAACGGTAAAAAAAAAAGAAGTCATAATTGAAAATTGAAAGAATTATCTATTTAAGGTGTGATTGTCTAAAGAAATAAAACCCCAAACTAAATCTTCTATTTGAAAATATAAGTCACCACACACTTTTTTTTTGGGGTGTCCAGATGCATCTTTTTCATTTGTGGTATAGATACTGCAGCTTTGAATATAGAGTTTTTATATCAGGGTGGATCATACGTTCATTTATTACTTTCCTTTTAACAAAGGTTAACAATAAGCATGATATTAAATAATCCAATAGTTATTCACCAATGTGTTATATAATCTTTAATCAGATACAGAGTGTCCTCATATCATAGGTTTTAGTTGCAGATTAATGGATTTTATAGGCTAATGTTTGCTTTTTCCTTATGACATTTTTTTTTTTTTCTGGAAAATCTGGATTTTCCTTTTAAACCCATCCACTTCTTGGACGTCCGTAGCTCAGTGAGATGTCAGTTCATCTCTTTTTGTTATTAGATGTGTACTGGTAACAGGTAAACTGTATGATAATACTGCAAACATTTAGCCTGTTATATTTTCATTGTTTATTGTAAAACTAGATGATTTTAGAAGCATGTTGCATTTGATTTGTTAGAAAAACTAAAGGGATTATATTTTTAAGCTGTATCATCCAGCCCTTATTCCAATTCACTAGTGATGGTGAGATGAAGCCTCATGATGCAAGTCAGTCAAAATGACCACCTACTGGTGGAGTGCAGAACTACAGTTAATAATAAAATTTGTGATATTTTTTTTTTGCAATGGTTTTCTTTTCCCATTGAAGTTCCTTTGAAATTGTTAATGATTGGTGTGTTTATTAAAATATGTTTTACCTTTTTGTTTTGGGTGTAAAATGTCTCAGAAAAAAGTAATTTAAGGTACACTGTTTTTCTGGCATTTCAGTGAAATAAGTTCAAGCAGACAGGGAAAGAGCTTGTGCAAATTGGGCAATGATGAGCAAAATAAAGGTGGTACTCATTTTTGTTCAAACATAATAGCTTTTTTCAGTTATTGGTTTTAAACGGGTTGGAAGTTATGTGTTCAACCAATCATTTGGTTAAAACAACCAATCTAATTTGCCAGTATTTGCCAAATATATATTTGTACTAGATATTTATATTTGTACTATATTTGCAAACCAATACAAATGAGTCCCAAATACTTGTAAAGTATATACACAAATATATACACAAATTTCAAAAGTCTTAAGGCCAATTTATGCTTCTGACGCATAGCCTCTGCAACCATCAAATCTGTCTCTGTGCGTGACCGTGCCCCCTGCCCTCACGCACCTAAAAAAAATCCTGACTACGCGTCGGACGGTCCCAAACCCGTGCATACCTCAAGCGGAAGTACGCAGACAAGAAGCAGCTGTGATTGGTCCTTGGTATGCCTTTCCCACTGTCTGTGTGGTCGTCCTTCTCGTTTTTAAAAGCTGAGGAACAACTACACTGGACAACTACGACAAAAGGTTAATCTGTCTTTTTACAGACTCCATTAACAGAACCTCTTCATCTTCGATGTCCAGCAACTCTAGAGCTATCTTTGGACCATGATATCTTGCAGACGTGCCATTGTTGTTTTGGAAAATAAACACTTTGCGCCGCCAAATTTCTCACGAGTTCTCGAATAGGCCCCCCTTGCGCTTTGGAGGGAAACTGCTGTGGGTCCCTAGAAATTCCAGACCGACGGTGCAGAAGCATACCAGCACAACTGGTTTGCGACCAGACCCAAGCGACATTTGATGTGTGCAGTTGCAGAAGTATAATCTGCCCTTTAGGTGCATCTTGAACAATCAACCACAGGAGTGGAAGTCAATGTCTCACAGCTGACGCCACTAACACTAGTAACTACTATTAGACAACAATACAACTTAACACTTAAATTACAACTGTGTCCAGCCGCTTGCTCAGATTTAGATCATTACATTGTTTGATCTAACTAAATCAGTTTTAACCAATTAGATAGGTTGGAAAAACAACCTATCTATTTTTAGAATCTATCCAAACTCTTTCCAACTGAAAGCAACTCCCATACAAACTCCCACTTCTTGACTGAATACTGAGGCTGTTTAAATTCCTGTCGAAGTTCTTGCACTTTCTGAACCACTTCCCGAAGCAGTCACGTGATATCGCGGTAACGAGGCCTCCGACATTATTAATTTTGGCCCCTCCACTCAAAGAATCACGCCTCAACATGCTCTACGTGGAAATGCCTACGATATTGTCCAGACTTTCTGACATCAGTATCGGATCAGGACATCCCTAAACAGTGATATTACAATGACAGTTATCTTATAGCTGAGTGATGTTAATGGACTGTCTGGTCCTACATTCTGTACTTTTCTTTTTGTTTGTAGTGTCTCGACTACATTGTGAAAGTGAATCTTTCAAGATGGACCTTATCTTGGATGTGAACATTCAGATATACCCTGTTGATCTTGGTGAGACTTTAACTCTATATATCCCAGTGTATAATTAGTTTGACAAAAAAAAAAGCAAACTTTCTATCTACTTGGTTCCTATATTGTTTGACTTTTCCAATGTGTGTTGGGTTGGTTTTGTATCATTTCTAAGCTGTTGCTGTACTTATATGGAAAATTGACATCCAAAATTGGTGATTTGATTTGTCTATTTTATAAAGGTGACAAGTTTAGGCTTGTAATTGCCAGCACTCTGTACGAGGATGGAACACCAGATGATGGCGAGTACAACCCTCAGGATGATCGACCGTCTCGGTAAGGCATTTTGAGCCACATAAAGTTTGTCCATGTTAATGGAAGTTTGCAGCATCATGCTTTTTGCTGTTTGAGGTTCACACTCTGTTGCATTATGTTTTGTAGAGCAGACCAGTTTGAGTATGTGATGTATGGAAAGGTGTACAAGATTGAAGGGGATGAAACCTCAACAGAAGCGGCTACACGTCTGTGAGTAAACTGGTAGCTTACCTCTCTGGTGGTTATATTCATAGATCAGTCATGAATAAAATGTAGCATTATTGCACAGTCTTAAAGCCTCGAGGTATTAGATTTGCTCCCATCTAGTGGTGGGCTAAATAAATTACAAATTAGACTTGGACAAGTTTTTTTCAGTTACAGAGAAGTGTGCTCTGGTGCCTTGCTGTTGTGCCCCTGCTACAGAAGCTGCAGAGGGTCATAAATGTAACAATGTCGGTTGAGGTGGAGGGGGGCGTGCATATTGTTTAGACAATTTTTTATCAACCTTAAGGGTGCCCTTGTCCTTCATGTGTTAAATTTGTTCCTTCTTCACCTACACCTGATTCAAATGGTCGTATTACTTCCTTAGCTGCCATCAAAAGCTGCAAATGCTTCTTAATCATTTAAGACAGGGTTGTGGAGGAAGGGAAAAGCTAGAACATGCATGAGAGTGGGCCATGAGGACCACATTAAGCAACTATCATTTATACACAATTTTTATTAGATGTTTTTTAGCAGAAGAATGCTGCGGCTTTAGTCATCAAATCAGGACAACAAACGGATATAACTTGGATCTATTATTTCCGACACAAGGAAAGACATCAGCTCCATCACACTTGAAAAATCGGCTAAAATAAATTATGATCACACGGTTAATATTTGGGAAAGTACAGCTGAAAGTAGGGTACAGTCACTTGATTTATGACTTCTATGAAGAATAAGAGCAACTGGTAACTTGTGTCAGTGCTTGTCCAGTGAATACTACCAAACAAACTATCCGTCTCTGCTGAGATGACAGAGTGGTTGCTGCCTTGTTTGTAGCATTACACCAAAAGAAAACTCCGCTGTTATATTGAACTCACCTGTCCAGCAAAATGAATTTTCTCCACCTGATAAAAGCTTGATGAGTCTCTGAGAGCAAAATGATTTTAGATTCTTTTCTCCCGGTTTTTACTGGATAAATCATGTAAGGCCTAAAGTTTGTCCCCTTGTGGCTACTGTAATCACAGATGACGAAGGAAAATGGCATTTTTCATTAGGTCCACCGCAGCCATGTACTTACTACAATGTATTTAGTACAACATTTTTGATGGGATTGTTATAAAAATTTGATAAAACATGTATTTATGAAAGAAGTGCTAATAAGAATCCAAATTATCGACTTAGTCCTCTTACCAAATCACAATTTAAAAAGTTATTATTCTAACCCTCCTCCATTGATTTGTTTAACCTTTCAGGTCTGCTTATGTGTCTTATGGAGGCCTACTTATGAGGCTGCAGGGAGACGCCAACAACCTTCATGGCTTTGAAGTGGACTCCAGAGTCTACCTGCTCATGAAAAAGCTGGCCTTCTGAACACCATTCTGCTCACACACTGACTGGCAACTAGTGTTAACTTTCTTTGAAGAAACAGTAAAATTCTCATACCTCAGTTTGGAGCTCATGGCAACTTACAGACGGTGAAAGTGGATTCTGTTGGAAAACCTTTTTTGGAAACATTTTTTATTTGTGTCGGTTGATGAAAATCTTCCTATTAAGATGAAATGCAGACTGAAGACTTTCAAAGACCTGCTGCCATCTTATGCATAAACATTGTAAATAAATATTTTTTATGAAAACAGTGTTTAACAAACAATCAGCCTGGTTATTCTTATTGTTTTGTGGTTTGGGTTTTTATTCTAAGAAGTCTAGTAGGAGTTTCTTTCAGGTCGTGTAGAGAATGAAAGAAATGTTTAGTTCTTGACATTCTTAATGCCACTGAATAGATATTGGGAGCGTTCCTTCTCTCCATCTTGTTTTTTGTCCTTGTAGATCATTTGGTCTTTCCATTTTGCCTCTTAAATTCATGTCTCTCATCATTTCTTCAATCTTCTTCATTCCCTTTTTCTTCTGATCTTTTCTTCGTAGTTTTTTCCGTATTCCCATTATTCCTGTCCTTAATTTTTATCATATGTAATTTTTAAAAGAAATGAATTAATGAATTCCAGAAAAGTTAAATCATCATGAAAACCTGTTATAGCAAAAATCAACATTGGTACCATGAAGCACTGTAAATAAGATAAAGTGTACACAGACACAGATACTACATACATGACATTAACAAATGTAACAGATATACCTTGTTGAAATGTCTAAAAAAGGGTTAGCAAAAGTAAAAACTTTCTTGAATCTCCTGCATCACTTTGTGATAGTCCAAATCTCTACATCTCTCCTTATTTCTTCTTTCATATCCTTTTCTTCCTCATGTTCTATCGCCCCTTTTTGTTTCATCTCCTCTTTAAACTTTACTTTTTATACTCTCCTGTTTTTCCTTACTGTTCTATTTTTTCTTCATTCCTTCTGGGTTTTTTTTTTTTTTTTTTCAT
Source organism: Cyprinodon variegatus (assembly GCF_000732505.1). Classification (NCBI taxonomy): domain Eukaryota; kingdom Metazoa; phylum Chordata; class Actinopteri; order Cyprinodontiformes; family Cyprinodontidae; genus Cyprinodon; species Cyprinodon variegatus. The sequence goes on from NW_015150533.1 coordinate 1,206,304, forward strand.
ATAACCTCCTGTCACTCGTTTAGTACAACATTTTCTCCCTTGTATACTTCTTCATATTGTGGTACCTTGCTTATTTTTTTCTTCTATTCATTTAGACTTTTCCTTTGATCTTACATTACAAAATCCTTTTACCTCCCTCTTGTGTCCTTTTTTCCTAAATATATTTTCTTTCCTCCCTTCCCTGTCTGCTATGCTCCCTATTTCATTCATTGTATTCTCTTTTTCAAGCTTTTTTCCCAGAACTGCTGTCCACTTTTGGAAAACCTTCCATAAATTCACAACCTTAGTGTTTTGCATGTAAAAAAAAAAAAAAAAAACAAGCATTTCCTGAGTATGATATGCTCTTTGTGGGTTGTATGCAGCTGCAGATATTGACCTTAAACATAATATTGGGATTCTTATCACTTACACCAGCAAGTTATTTGCTGTAATAGGGAGATGAACTGTTAAAACAGAAGTATCTTCTTGCTATTCTGTGCTTTCATTCACATGGGTGATGGTTGACAATTTAATTTTACACCATACATTTCAGGTTGTTTACTGAAAAAACAACTCAAAGCATTTTTAAGCTTTAAATGAGTACTTTGCATGGTCAAATACATGTAAAATGGGGTGAAACAAATGCAAGATGCAGAATACTGCAAAACCAATTAACGGCAAAGAAGCTTTCTTTGTGCACAAATGTCCAGTGTAAGGCTGTGGTAATCAATGTCACAGGACGAGGAACCGCAATCACTGACTCATGCATTCCTGCAAGCAAATTCTATTCCAGACAAGCCATTTTATGAAGACATTATAGCCCTAATTATTCCATCCAGCACTGTTCACATAAATCACCACAGAAATCAAAGAAGACAATCTGACATAAACCTGAGTGATAAACCACAGTGATGTGATTGCATAACAAAGTTAACCCTTTATACCGCACTCAGTGAAAGACTTTAAACATCTAAATTTCAAGCAAAGACTGCACTGCAAAAACTATTCTAAGTAAGTCAATCTTTCTTAAAATAAGAGCATTTTATCTTGAATTGAGCAGGTAGGTCAGACACTTTGCAAATGGAATAAAAAAATGTACATTTAAAATAAGGGGAAAATGCAGTCTCCTATTTCAAGTGCACAATATCAAATAATCTGATTTTAAGGATAAAAATGCTCCTTCAACTGGGAGATTTTCTTATATTACCTACTCGAATTAAGGGTATATACACTTTTTTAAGATATTTTAACAAATTTATAGATCATTTTTGTAGTGTGTTATTGAAATCCAGGACAAGAGCCTATTACCTTTGTAACATAAAAAAATACCTATATTTTGATGGGATAAATGAATGTCAATGTAATAAGAAACACCAATAACAAGAAACACTAATATATTAAGAAAAATAATAAAAGTAATTCTTTAGGAAATTCATGAAAAACACTCTGAGAGTAAAAGAAAAACATTTTTTTTAAGGTACAACATAACATTAGAGGCTTATTAACCTTTTAACTTTAATTTTTAACTTTTCAATTAGCTTTTTACCTTTTTTTCATAACTTGTTAACTTTTTTTTCATCTTAATTTACAGTAGGGCTAGGGTTAGCCACTAGATGAGCCCTTGAATATACCATTCAAGGGCTCATCTAATTGGTCCAATGTCAAAATAAGATGTAAAACGATGTAGCGGTATCTTTGTTGAATGGCTGGATATAGATCTTGAACTTTTAGACCTCACTGAGACATGGGGGGAAGATGGCTTTATAGCATTCGAAGGAAAGTTTGGGTAATTAGGGGAACAGGAAGAAGTAGAAAAGAAGATAATATCATATCCAGGTTACGTT
>NW_015150533.1:1208486-1214886 GCF_000732505.1 Cyprinodon variegatus
AAGAAAGAAAGAAAGAGATGGGGGGAATTAATTTCTAATCAAAAATGGTAACTTGCTCCAATAAAGGGTTCAAATGCAAATTTCTATTTAATTAGGTTTAATTAAAATTCTATGTCTTATTAGGTCAATATACATTCAGAATTTAAGAATTTTACATATTTTTGACTCAATATAAGTTAAAATTACAGTTTTCTATAAAATCCGAATTAGAACTCAAGAAAACTGATAAATTCAGCTGTAAAAATTTGAGTATTTTTTAAAATTTGTTTTGAAAAAAACATTTAGCAGATGAAAACTGGGATCCTATCTCAATACCACTGAAGCTATCACCCTATTGTTTTTTTTTAATAATTAGTAAAACAGAATTTGTAAAGAAAAAGAACAAGAAATGGATCCAAAGGACCTATCAGTAACCATGTCTGTTCCAGTGCGTATCGTCATTAGAATTTCTTATGTCTTCAGTACAGGGGCCATAACGGGGGCCAGGACATGACCTAAAGGGGCACTGGCCCCTGTTGGCCCCTGTCTAGAACCGCCCATGATTAAACATGAATTAAACAACCAGAGTCAAATCTTCTGGATATGTGAGACTAAATGCCTTAAAAGACTAAACAAGCAACTAAAAAATGACAGAAGGAAACCACAATTCAAACTTCCACTCAAAAAGCAGAGGTGCAAGCTTCACAGAGCTCAGAAACATTTCTGATGTCTGAAGTATAAACATGTCTAGTCATGTCCCCCCACTCCTTTATCTCTTACCTAATCAGTCAGAAGGGGGTTTAAGTTTAGTGTTAGATCCTTCCCAGTTTATAAAACAAAAATGATATAATAAAGGTAGGGTTTGTATTACAGTAAAATTAAAAAGATCACATAGAGACTAAATATTTTAGACTTAGACAACTTTTATTGTCATTTTGTATACACATAAAGTATAAATATTTTATATATTTAGGATACTTTTGTTGGTACTGAATTTTTCACTAATTTTCAGGGTTATTTACAATCACGTAATAATTGATTAAATCAGGAATGACAGGAATGTGGATTCAGATTTAATTTAAGAAGCTAATTTATTTCTGGGACACCGGAAGTGACGTCGTTAGCGCAGTAATAGTCAGCCAACCTATAGTTTAGTGCTGCAGGGGTTTGGAGTAAGCAGGACCCTTTCAGTGAGTTTCCAAAATTCTGTCATTTAGTGCCGAGCCGTGAATCAGGTTGGAAAAAATCTGACTGCAGAAGCGTTTTTCTCCTGGTTTTTGGTCTACCGATGCTTTAAGGAGCTGATGTTGTTCTGCAGGATCCTGCCGCGGCTCTAATTGGAAGCACCGCACTTACGATTATACCAGCAGATGTTTGAGGAGAGATGATGATGTGTTAAAGAATCAGTAAAAAACGACGAAAAACTCAACCGCAATGGAAAATCAGCGTAAAAAGAAACTGACATTCTTCACTATTGGACTCATTTTTCTTTTCAGCGGCGTTGAATATGGTAAGATGTTTTAATTTAATAGAGAGACAAGTTAATGATGATGTGAAAAATGAAATCAGTTCCTAAAGAAGCTGTTTTGTGTTTTTTTTTTTTTAATGGTCTTCTTATCACTTATGTGTATTTGTGTTTAAGTTATTCATTTTACATAATTCACAATGAAGTAAAAAATAAACTCTAAAAACTGTTGTTTATCCAACTGGTTCTTATGCAGTTTGATCAGATCATAAATAACATGTAAATGACTTTATCTTTGAATGCCACATTTTGGTATTTGTCAAAAATGTTTGAGCAGTTTGTGTCTGAACCCAAATTTAAATTCGAAAAGGAAGAAAAATGTGCAGTTTTTTTTCCCCTTTTTTTGTCTTCTTGTAATCTGAGATAATGTTTTTTTTTTGTTTTGTTTTTTCTTTACTAATAATGTTGTTTAAAAATGCAACATTTAAAATGTTTTACCAAACTAGTTAAAGATCTCTAAGATTACAATCTGTTGAAAAAAATTATTCAAGTTTTTTTTTAGATTTTCAATTAATTTATAGTAATAATAATAATAATAATACTTTGGACTTGTAATGCACTTTATATTTAAACAAATCCCAAAGTGCTACACAGTGAAACAGGTAAGTGCTAAATAAAAATACATGGAGAGCATGAGAAATAAAAAAGTAAAAGAAAAGATAAAAATAATCATAGACTAAAAAAAAAAAGTGACCACTAAAAGCCCTTAATTGCAAAGTAAAATGAGTAGGAAATTGTTTCATGATTTGTGTTTCATCCTTAAGTAAATAAGATGTTAAAAACTGAGAAAGATCTAGAATTTAAGTTGTGGAAAAGTACAGAATTTCGAAATGGAGAAATCGTGACTACCTAGTAAAGTCCAAATGCAAAAAAAGCAAACAAACATCTGTCTCAAGACTTTGAAAGAAAGGTTTGAGCTGTGGACTTTGCCTGGATCAATGTAACACTTTAACATGCTGCTGTTTCAGTCTTCTTCTGGTTTTGCTGCTGGGCTTCAAATTATTGTCTTAATGCAGGACTTCTGATAAGCTTCTGATTCAGCTGTCAGAACCAAATGTTGAGCCAATGTCTCCAGAATAACTAAATCCAGTAACTAATTTTTTCTTTTAATAACATTTTCTGCAATATCTAACAGTCAGTTGTATTTAGGGGTGTAAATCACACCCATTAGGGTGATTCGATTCAGGTATCAATTTCCTGACCCAATGATTTGATTAATTTCTATACTCAATGCTCAACGATATGATTCAATTCGATTGGTTAATACTTTTTTTTACCTTACAAGCTAGAAAATGTTTCAAATTTGAAATAAATAAATGAAAGCTGTAATATCGTTATGCATTTTATTTGAGAAACAACAGCAAATAACAGAAGTAGCAAAGATGTACTCTACTTAGGCCTATGAAAAACTCATTCACTGAAAAATAATAATGCCTCTGTGTTTACGTGAGTTTGCAAGCAAAAAGAGGGTAGTGGCTAAAAGAAGCGAGGTAGGAGGGCAGAATAGGTTTAGTGCCAGCATCTGCATGTCTGCATGTTGCTTCAGCCTAGTGAAACTTGGAACCTTGTGAAAACTGTTGCACTGACTGCAACTGTTTCACATTCATTATCCACCATCCTCTGCTGTAGCATTGGATAGGATTTTCTTTTTTCCTTTTATGAAAATAACCGGGAATAAATAAAAAAAAAAATTAAACATTGGGATTAAAACCTTTTAACATAAAAATACATTTTCACTGATTGTGACATACTGTAAAATGCCTTAAAGCAGCATCCACACATATTTTTCAATAGGCCTTTTCAAAGTGCTAAGTTCAGATTTCATTAGGAGGTGTACAGGTAAAACATTTAAGGGGATTGTGAAAGTATAAACATGATGTAATAGTATAAGATGATTAAAATGGATGGAAGCAAAACCGAAAACTCAACTGTAAAATCCTTCAATAAACTTTGCTTCAAAATCAGAATCCAGTTTTACATCAATGTTCACATACGGCCTTTATTTTTAATACTAAATTACTTTACTGAAAAGCTGAGCAAAAAAATTATAGGCTAAAAGAAAATTCTTGGCATAGATATTGTTTTGGAAATATTGTGTTATAAAAAAANAAACCTTTTAACATAAAAATACATTTTCACTGATTGTGACATACTGTAAAATGCCTTAAAGCAGCATCCACACATATTTTTCAATAGGCCTTTTCAAAGTGCTAAGTTCAGATTTCATTAGGAGGTGTACAGGTAAAACATTTAAGGGGATTGTGAAAGTATAAACATGATGTAATAGTATAAGATGATTAAAATGGATGGAAGCAAAACCGAAAACTCAACTGTAAAATCCTTCAATAAACTTTGCTTCAAAATCAGAATCCAGTTTTACATCAATGTTCACATACGGCCTTTATTTTTAATACTAAATTACTTTACTGAAAAGCTGAGCAAAAAAATTATAGGCTAAAAGAAAATTCTTGGCATAGATATTGTTTTGGAAATATTGTGTTATAAAAAAAATTAATAAATACATAAAATGAAGTTCATAATGGAAGATGTCAATGTCTCTTTTTGAGCACAAAATGAAGCAATCATCCAGCCCAGTGGTTTTTAAATATTTTACCTTCCAGCCCACAAAAAAAAAAAAAAACTCCTGATCTCAAGTGCTGTTTTTGAGTATGTTAAAAAGCTGGACTGCATGATGTTAGAAAATCATGTGATAATGATAGAATTTGAAAATGTTGCAATGTCTACAAGTTGAGATTTCATCATATTACACAAATATTGGTTGAAAGGCTGAATATCTTACTTTAATGCAAAAGTTTTATTCGTGACAAATGACAGCATATTTCATTCAATCTTTCAAATGTGTACACTTACACTTTGAGCATAAAATTCCAATATTTGCATATTCCGTAGTTTTCTAAAAAGTCTCACAAGTTCTTATATTGGTTTATTTCTGATGCCAACATTGGTGGCCGCTGATCTAGATATTTAAACCTGGATTTCATTGGTTAACTGACAGGTTAAAGTTATGCCACAACTCCAGGAGCAGTTTACCTGAAGTGGATGTGTCTGAAAAATATGGATTTCAGAAAGAAATGTTAGAAGCTTGTAAGCAGTCAACCTATCTGGTCATAGTCCAAATTGCTAAATTACATTTTACTGAATATTTCTGTTGCTCTTACATTTTTTTAAGCTGGCAACATACCTTATAATGCCTACAAAGATCAAGGGTATTCTTATGATGATGACAGTGCAGAGCAGAAGTAGTCTGTAGACATCTTCGTAACCCGTAACCGAATAGTTCCATAAAATCAATGAAATCCCAGGCATTAGCAAACATCCATCCATGATGATGACTCTGCTCCATCAGAATAAATACAGCTATCTTTGTCCTAGTGACTAAGCCTCACCCAAATTTCCGGAGAGTTTGAATAATCACATCCTCTTTTCAGCTCTCTCTCTGCGTAGCTCATTGACTGTCATCTGACTTGTGTTTCATTACTTTCTGTCTCACTATAGACTATACATAATAGACGATTAAAGCAGTTTTTGCTTACTTAAACTTTATTGGCGTGCCGACATCAACACTCTGCAGTAGCCACGTTATCCGAACATTCTCGTCTGCTGTGCAACCTCTAAATCCGTCCCCCGTGCAACAGTGCTTAATAAACAATCCTATTGTTACAATTTGGAGCTACAATTGTCAAGAGAAGAAATAGACATATAAGTAGGTAATTATCTTTCCTTNTTTAGATTGAGTAACCAAATAAATGAAAAGCCCTACCCAACTTTCTTTTCTCATCTCCTATTCATATTTGGAAGAAACCCTTTGCAAACAAAAACAGTCAATATCTGATTTCAAAATTAAAGTCTCATCAAATCATTCAAAATGTATTTTTTTTTATTAAAGAAAACACATAAGTTTCATAAAATTACTGCTTTCTAAATAAAGTGCTTTTAAAATAAGTAACATCACTTTATTTTTTTTTTATTTAAATGTGTAATTATTTAGAAGCAAAATGGTCACAGACTGATTCCTCTTAATAATTATGGACTAACTTAATAAAAACTTCTTCATTTTAGCTCTTATTATTTTATTCAGATCTTCATAAAAAGAATAAACCCTCTGAAAGAATGCCCATTAGAGATGCCTGATAAACCTGTGGAAATTATCTATGAAACTCGTCCAATACAAAAGTTTAGGAAAAAAAAAATGGATAGATAATTTGGAGCAAACATTTTCAAGAGAAGAAATACACATATAAGTAGGTAATTATCTTTCCTTCTTTATCTTTCTCAGTGTGTGATATATATATATATATATATATATTTTGCCTCTTTTACCATTTTTCTGTTACTGACTTCCTTATTTTGTCTGCGACCAGTTTTCATGCCCCAAACATTGTTAAGGTTGTTCCCATTTTTATTTTTTGTTTCTCAATAAAAGCTTGTCATTTTGTACTTCTCATTTTTAGTACAGGAAAAAAAAAAAAAAAACGATTCCATTCCCTTTTTTATTTTAGACCACAGTCAACAATGAAATATCAAACCTTCATTACGGCAAGGATGAGCTCATTCAAACAAAATTAACATTCACAAATACCATAATATTGGGGACAGGGGGCCCAAAACAGGGAGCTTTGGTCTCTCTATCATTGGCACTCAATTAGTAGCTTAAACTGACGTCCTACTGCTGTTAGCCATGGACTCCTTATGTGTGGTAAAGGTCATCACTCAGGTACCCAATGGGTTGTGGAGCTTTCTGTTCTGCTGGATTCAGCAACTTCTGGCTCATTATAGACTTTAATGTCTATAATACAAGAAATCTGTTTAAAAATCAAATTACCAATAATTATTATAAATATACTGAGACATACAGCTCTGATTCAAATAGTCTTA
>NW_015150533.1:1217486-1223861 GCF_000732505.1 Cyprinodon variegatus
CCAACACTTTTGTTTATGTGCATAGAAGGCTGTTTCTGTTGGGGATTTTTTGTTAGCAGTAAATCATCTTAATAGTTCCACCTGGACTAGGAAAAGACAATAATAATATGTAAAATGATAAAAGTTTGGCTCTTCTTCAACAATGACTGATTACAGCTCATTTAGCCCCATGGTAACAGAGTTTCTCTGGTTTTCACTCCAAGCTTACGGTTCTTGGAATGAAAGCCAGTCATTTATTAAAACCTGTTAGTCTTCCATTTAAAAGTCCTGGTCAGGTAGTGTGAAATACATATCAAACATGTAAATGTATGGGTGAGCAGACTCTTACTCTGTATGGTGAACATCTTGACAGAGTCAAGTCATTTATTTCTGTTTCTTGGGCTTATGATGGATGAACAAATTAGATATGCTCAACATTAAGATTGAGATTTGAGCCTTTAGAGCTACCCCAATTCCTACACTTTTGGTTGAATCAGAGGAAACCCTTTTAGATTTAAGATGTATAAAAGTTGGGGCTAAACAATATATTGTATGGTGAAGTTAAAGGGGGCTGGAGAAGCACTAATAATGATGTTGTTACCCCAGCGAACTGGCCAGTAAGTGTACATTGGTTGTGGCCTAATCTAGATATTCATTTTAGAAAATGAGTTCAGGAAAGATGTAAAGGATGTCTGGTGACGACTTTATGAAAACATATTTTTTCCATCATTTCAACATCAGAAAAGAGAGTTTTTGGCGAAAAGATGAGCTGAGGTTGGCTAGGCTTAGGCTGGGACATTTTGGGTTAAACAGTTTCTCCATGTGATGGGTGATGTGTGTTTTGTGGCATCTATGAAATAGTTGTTCATGTGATGTTGCTGGGACCTCTGTACTCAGTAGAAAGAAGGATTATCTTTAGTGCATTGACTGCTCTGGGATGCAATTGATTTTAATTTAACTTTATTGATCTCACATTGGAGAAATTTACCTCTGCATTTAAACCATCCCCTTGGGGAGCAGAGGGCTGCCATTGTGTAGCACCCGGGGAGCAGTGTGGGGTTAAAGGGTCTTCCTCAGAGAGCCAGAATGGAGGCTGTGGGGATCGAACTGGGTACTTGTAACCTTCTCAGCCAACACTCCCCATTTTCATTAAGAGCAATATTGTTATATGGAGCTTCCCCAAAAATGGAAGGTAATTTGGGTTGTCTTTTTAAAAAACAAAAAAAACAAAAAAACAACTGGAATATATTGGAAAATAGAGGAGTGTTGGCTCTATTCTAATAATAAAGTTTTGATAATTGTTTATATGTTATGACCTGAGGGGGGCAGCACTGCACTCAGTATGCCTAGACTGCCGGAAATCAAGAAACTAAGAAGTGGAGGTGTGGAGTCATACATCCGTCCAGCAGGTGGCGATGATAATTCTTTCTGGTCTGATAGGAAGCAGACTGCCTGGACCTGCTAGCAGAGCTAGCTTAGATGTGTTCTCCTGTCGTTAAGGCTGCTTATTTCTGTGTCCGTAGCAACCATGTCTTCAGCTCAGCCTTTAAGGGAGTTTATCAAAGATAGACTGACCGCTGCTGCAGAGGAAATATTCACAGAGTTTGATAAAATTATCGTCCAATATGAGGAAGAGCTGGATCGTCAGCGCAGACTGCTGGAAATCTGCTTGAAACCCCAAATAAACCTTCAGAGTATTGGTATGAACGATGCTTAAAAATCTTCAAAGAAAACCATAATGTCTAAAGTTCTTGAAACTTAATAAGAAGTAAAAAATTCATATGATTATTGCAATGTTTGTGGTAAATAAGAAAAATCGTACATATAATGTATCTCAAATGTAACCCTTTTGATTTCAGAAGACAAAATTGAGCTTTTTGTTTGTTTTTTGAAACATTAATTTAGAATTTATTATTTATTATGAACATATGACAGTCATTTTTACATTCTGTTTCAAGCTATCTATAAGAAATAGGTTTTGAAGGTTGGGTTACTAACAATAAAATCTTACTGGAGAGCTTGTCTGATGTTTATAAACATAAAGAAAGGGTCAGCTTTTCGATTTTATTTCTGTTAGCAGATCTGTCTATAGTTACTCTAAAATTTTAGGGTTCAATGTTTTTAAAAGCCTCTTGAGTTACATAATTTTTTTTCTCACAATCATGTAAATCAAAACATTCCTTTGCTTGCTTGTCCAGATCTTCCATGGCATTATGTCTGCAAGGAGGAGGAGGAAATCAACGACCTGCAGTTCTGCCACCAGAACAGCAATTCCATTATGAGTCCTCAGCAAACAAAAGAGATGAAGGTTGAAGCAGAACCTCAGGAGGAAGTGATGGATGTAGAACTCCCACAGATAAAGGACGAAGAAGAGGAATTTGTTATTGGTTTGGAGAAAGAGCAGCTTGAATTGAAGCAGGAAACTGATACAATATCAGTAAATTCTACTTATGGGGAAAAAGACCACAGAGACCAACACCTTCTTCAGATCCCTTATGAATCCGAGAACCAAGAAATAATAAATGACTCAGGATCAAATAAAGAACCCAAACCGAAAACAATTCATCAAAGCATCAGAGGTTACAATGAGAGTGTAAAACTTCCAAATGTAAAAAGATGTAAGATAACAAGCACAAATCAGAATCTCTGTTCTTGTAGATTTTGTGGTAAACTTTTTGGTCGGACGAATTTACCTAAACATGTCAGAACTCATACAGGGGAAAAGCCATTTTCCTGTGTGACCTGCGGAAAAAAATGTAGTCAAAGCGGTCATTTGAAGGTTCATATGAGAACCCACACCGGTGAGAAACCTTTCTCGTGTTTAACTTGTGGAAAAAGTTTTACCATGAGTATGGCATTAATCCGTCATACGAGAACCCACACAGGTGAAAAGCCTTTCTCGTGTGTGACTTGTGGAAAGAAATTTAGTCAAAGCTGTCACTTGACTGTTCACATGAGAACCCACACAGGTGAGAAGCCTTTCTCATGTTCGACTTGTGGAAAAAGTTTTACTGTGCAGATTTCTCTAACCCGGCACATGAGAACGCACACAGGAGAGAAACCTCTGCCATGTACCATCTGTGGAAGACGTTTCGGTGAAGCAGGAAATTTAGCTCGACACATGAATATCCACACAAAGAATTTAGCCCTCATTCCGTAAAAGTTTAAAAAATAATCCACTGGACCTGGTTTCCAAGGTTTGAAGACATTTCGTCTATTTCGACTCAAACTCACTGCGAATCCATACATTTGAATTGAGAAAGCTTCCTGGAGGGGAAGCGAAACGTCTTCAAACCTTGGAAACCAAGTCCAGTGGATTGTTTTTTTAAACTTTTACGGAATGATTGACCTGGATGGCTGAGAATCTTCATCAGCAAATCTAGCCCTCAGTCTTTAACCTTGGTTAATGGGTTGATGGGTTAAATTGGCAGTTTAAATATATTATTATAATATATATATATATATATATATATATATATATCATATTACTATTTTTTATATAATACATATATAAATGTATAGAAATAATATGATCTGAATATTTTAACATTTTTAATGATATATTTTATTATTTAAAGGAACATTACCAAATTGTGCGTTTTATAATTTAATAGAATGTTAAATTATTCAATGATGTTAAATAAATAATTTGTACATCTATGGTATGTTTGTGTAATGTTGCATTCAGATTTATTTATCAAACGGTATATTCATTTATTTGATTTTCTCTATTTTCACCCTCCATATTTAATAGAATGTGCTGATATGAGCAGTTAGGGTCTGATATCTAGTTAACTCAAGTAAAATTACACTTTCTTTTCCAAATATCAATTTCAATGTATTGTTTACTGTTCCAACAATTAATATAGGGGCAATAAATCCTATTTTCATTAAGTTTGCGGATCTCATAAGCAATTACAAAATGTATGAAGAAAAGATCTAAAAGGGTTAATTATAGTTAAAGATACTTAATTGATCCTGAAGGAACATTAAACAAATGTATTTCTGCTCAATGACTGTAAGAATCTAAATGAAAAATAGAAATGAAGATTAATAATCAGCCGTTGGAATCAAACCTCTTGTTTTGAACCTGGAATGTGCCATTTGTATTTTTCTCCAGCAGGTGGCAACAGTGAGTTGAGACGCTACTTAGAAACCCCTGCGTCAATCATGAAGAAGAATCTTAGCATCCACTGGCAGATTGGATATCTATGGATTGGATGAGTGAGAATTTTCACCTGCACTCTCATTAGCAGAGTTATCTTTGCTTTGTTGTTTTATGTGTCTTTCGAGCAACAATGCCAACCTCTCGGTCGCTGAGAGAGATTATTCGGGCGCGTCTGACCGATGCTGCTGAAGAAATATTCACAGAGTTTGATAAAATCATCGTCAAGTATGAAGAAGAGCTGGATCGTCAGCGAAGACTTCTGGAAATCAGCTGGAAACCTGAAATAAACCTACAGAGGATAGGTATGAACCATCAGGGACACTACTGGGGTTTTACTCTTCTCACACCTGCAGAAAAGTCCCTTCGATCGCACTTTACGGTCAAAATTATTATCGTAAAACCATATTTTATAATGTAACTGAGGAAACGGGGGTTAAATTGACATGAAATTAAGATTAATGACAATATTAGGGTGAAATCTTTTGATTTCTTCTCTTCTCCATTTCACTGAGTCAAATCCGCTGCCTGTATCCTCACGATGCCTACAATTTACATTCATGAAAGAAAATCCCCATCTTCTATAGAGCCATCTTGTTCATTTTTTTGTTCATGCTGTAAGTTTTGATTCTAAACCTATTATTCATATTTACTGTTAAACTTCAAACCTAAAGCCAACATCAGTTTCTCACATGTTTAATTGCTGTTGATTCATCTGACAAAAACACATTGCATACTTTAGATTTAGTAGCTGAATAAATGAAAACCTCTACCCAACTTTCTTTTTTCTCATCTCCTATTCATATTTGGAAGAAACCATTTGCAAAGATAACTCAAAAAGTCAATACCTGATTTCAAAATTAAAGTCTCATCAAATCAATGAATCAAGTTTCATTTATATTAAATTTGCTGCTTTCAAGTTAAAGTGCTTTTCAAATAAACAACATCTCTTTATTTTTTTTTTTACTTTAAATGTGTAATTATTTAAAAGCAAAATGATCACAGACTGATTCCTTAGTAATTATGGACTAACTTAATAAGAACTTCTTCATTTTAGCTGTTATTATTTTATTCAGATATTCATAAAAAGTATAAACCCTTTGAAAGAATGCCCACAACAGATGCATGATAAACCTGTGGAAATTATTTAGAAAGTCTATGAAACTCCTCCAATACAAAAGTTTAGAAATAATAAAAAAATCATGGATAGATCATTTGGAGCTACAATTTTCAAGAGAAGAAATAGACATATAACTAGGTAATTATCTTTCCTCCTTTATCTTTCTCAGTCTGTGATTTTATTATTATTATTTTTTTGCCTCTTTTACCATTTTTCTGTTACTGACTTCCTTATTTAGTCTGGGACCAGTTTTCATGCCCCAATCATTTTTAAGGTTTTTCCCTTTTTTTTTTTGATTCTCAATAAAAGCTTGTCATTTTGTACTTCTCGTTTTTAGTACAGGAAAAAAAACGATTCACTTTCATTTTTTATTTTAGACCACAGTCAACAATGAAATATCAAACCTTCATTATGGCAAGGATTAGCTGAGTCAAAACAAAATTAACATTCACAAATACCATAATATTTGGGACAGGGGGCCCAAAACAGGGAGCTTTGGTCTCTCTATCATTGGCACTCATTTAGTAGCTTAAACTGAGGTCCTACTGCTGTTAGCCATGGACTCCTTATGTGTGGTAAAGGTCTTCACTCAGGTACCCAATGGGTTGTGGTGCTTTCTGTTTTGCTGGATTCAGCAACTTCTGGCTCATTATAGACTTTAATGTCTATAATACAAGAAATCTGTTTAAAAATCAAATTACCAATAATTATTATAAATATACTGAGACATACAGCTCTTATTCAATATAGTCTTAATTTTACTCGAAGAAAGAATCAGTTTAGTCCAACACATATCTCCTAAGAAGTTGGTAGCATTTTTACCGTGGGGCTTTTAGTGAAGCCCAATTAGTATGTCAATAAAAATAATCTGGATCAGTCACTGCAATTTTCTTATATAAACAAAATGTTTTCAATTAGCAGTGTGTGCTCATTTAATCATGATCAAGACTATTAAGGACTATAAAAACAGGAGTAAAAAGTAACAGAGTTTATTCCAGATCAGGTCGTTACAGGACAGAGAAAAATGCTTAGAGCTTGCACAGCTGTGGTCTCAAAAATCCCGTCCGCGAGCGTCCGGCAAAGTTTGAGCCCCCGAACAACATCATCTGCT
>NW_015150533.1:1223938-1226127 GCF_000732505.1 Cyprinodon variegatus
TTCAGGGTTACAGATACTGTAGCTCTCCTCTCAGACCGGCTCCAAGATGTGCCCATATCCTGTGTATTCTTAAAGACACGAAGGCTGTCCCGATTAGATGACCTCCGTACACACCGTGACATCCACAATGTGAAGGAAGGCCTTCTGCTCTGTCTAATCTGACTAACAAAATAACAATGCACATGATGTATAAATAATAAAACCTAACAATGTTAATAAACATTTCATCCCTTTTCCTGTTCAGAAAGCCAACAGCAAATTGTGCAAAGGGAGGATAGACTTCATCTTCACCATTGTTTCTGCAACCAGCAAAGACTCAACCAAGAGGAACCAGGGCCTCCACAATTAAAATACCGACAAGAAACAGTCAAACCTCTCCAGATTCAACTAAACAACGAAGAACTAGATCCTGTGGGGGGAGAAGAAAACCCAGATGAACGTGAAGCAATACAGATTGTCGAATACCAGGTGGAACCAGCATCACCCACGATAACGGATAATCAAAAAGCAGCGCCTTGGGAGCTAAAAGAGGATCAAGCGAAACTAGAATTTCTGAAAAGAAGAGTGGAACAGGGGGTACCAGAATCTACAGAGATAAAGGATGAACAGGAGGAACTCTGCATCAATCTAGAGGAAGAGCTTGAAATCAAGCAGGAGAGTGATACCTTTGTTATAACTTATGAGGAAAGAGGAACGGACGCAAACAGCAACAAGCTGCATGAAAACCAGTATAATAAAATAATTGATGCTGAGGGTTCAGGATCAAATGGCGATGGGGGTAGAAGTGACAACGGAGACAACCTTAGACTAAAAGAACAGAAAAATAAACACACATCTTGTTCCTGTAAAGTTTGTGGAAAACGTTTAGCTCGTACTTATTTAACTGAACACATGAGAATTCACACGGGAGAAAGGCTTTTCTTGTGCACAGTCTGTGGAAAAAGTTTTCGGCAACAAAGTCATTTGACTGTTCACAACCGAATTCACACAGGAGAAAAGCCTTTCCCCTGCGTGATTTGTGGAAAAAGTTTTACCCTACTAATGATTTTAAAAAAACACATAAGAACTCACACAGGTGAAAAACCTTTTTCCTGTCTGACCTGCGGTAAAAGTTTCAGGCATAATGGAACCTTATCTCAGCACATGAGAACTCACACTGGTGAGAAGCCTTTTCCCTGTTTAACTTGTGGAAAGCCATTTAGTGATAAGAGAAATTTATCTCGACACATCAGAACTCACACAGATGAGAGGCCTTTCTCATGTCCGACTTGTGGAAAAAACTTTCGTCAAGGAGGTCATTTGACTGTACATATGAGAACTCACAGTAAAGAAGATGTATTTGTGTGAAATCTGCGGTGCGTGTTTCACTCAAAGTGTTGATTTAACTGATTACACAAAAACTCACTGAGGTAAGAAGGTGTAAGCTTGTTTCTCAGAAGGGGTATTTCATAAAGCCCTGCTAAGAAGTCTTTTGATTAAATCAGTTTATTTCATAGGCTCAGTCTCCCTTCATTAGGTTGCATTTTCCATATGCAAAGTAGATGATCTCCCTGTGTATCAGGCAGTGGGTGTTTTCTCTAAAAGACACTAGTCTACTAAGTAATCTATAAAATACCCATACATTTTTATAATGCATGTTTATGTGATCTCTCTATGTGGCATGGTCCTGATCCCCATCTGGTTATGGCCAGCTAGTTCTGCCTATTTACTTGTAAGATTCGTGCACTGATATAAACCAAGGGCGTAGGTTTGATTTCAACTTTGGTAGGGACACCATTGGTCTTCAGTTTCATTGCTCTGATGTCATTGGTCCTATGCAAAAATATGCATGCTCTTTTTTATGCTTAATGTGAGCATCAGGACACTTTTTGTTTTTTTGAAGAGAACAGCAGCATTTCTTCCTACATTAATATAAATCTTATAAGAGGGTTCCCGCGGGTTCTTAAAAAGTCTTAAAAGGCATTGAATTTGATAGCGGAACCAATAAAAGCGTTGTTGTTTTCCCGACATTTGGGAGATGCGCCATTTACTTTTTGTCTGGAAAATATGAGCAAGTGTAAATGTAACAAAATTGGTTATCCAGCCAAGAGTTTTCTCCATGGCTAAAACCAGTACCAGGGAACATACATGAGGCACAGTGGATTTTGTGCAAGAAGCTATTCAAGCTCGGAAAGATGGGAATTAAGGCA
>NW_015150533.1:1226942-1250446 GCF_000732505.1 Cyprinodon variegatus
ATATTAACTTCACTATATAAGTTGTACATCTGGGCTGTAGTCACTCTGTGTAGCCCATTTCATGTATTTTATCCAGGGTTGAAACAATCATATTAACCGATTATTTGAATAATCGTCAACTAATTTAGTAATTGATTAATCATTAACTGGAGTATAGGGCCACTAAAATGTGCCTTTAGCCGACAGAGTGACCCACTTAAAGCAGGAAATATACCAAGATTGTAAAAAATATGTAAACATTTTGCATTTGTCTGTCAATATTCTCCATTCAGAACTCCTCAAGAGGAAACATTTCTGTTTCACCTGGTTTCATTTTGTAAAATATCTTCTTTAAGGAGCCTTTGGCTTTCTGATTAAAAGATAAAATAAAAGAAAGCCTAACGTTGTTAACGTACATTTCCCAGGGTTCCACAAATCAAAAAACTCTGTCCTGCTTCTTTACAGAAGTGCAGGGGAACGCACTTCTTTACAGAAGTGCGTTCCCCTGTTTTAGCGTAGATAATATTTCGTTTTTTAATTTGGACTACTTTCGTAGCCTAATATTAATTTAAGGGTTTTTTTATATATACATAGGTATAAGTATATATATATATATATATATATATATATATATTAAAATTACCTTTGGGGAAAGGGGAAAGAAAATCAATTATTAAGAGTTAAAAAATGGCAAAAATGGTGGAATGAAGATAAGAAAGAAAGAGCATTATATAAAATACGAAGGTCAGTATTAAATAGAAATATTAATAAGAGAAACAGAAGGGAAGAAGTAATAATGATCAGATTAAAAGTGGGTCATACCTATTTAAATGACATTTTATATTTAATAGGGAGGGGGAATAATGATAAACTTGAAGGATGTGGAGAGAAAGAAAACGTGGAACATGTACTGATGAACTGTAAAACTTATGAACCTGAAAAGGGAGAAATTGAGAAGAATGGTTGGAAGGAGAGGAAAAGAATGGAGTCTTAATAGAATATTGGGAAATGAAGGAATTATAAAGGAGATTTACAGATTAAGGAAAACATTATGCCGCAAGGGGGGCATTAAGAAGGAGGTGGTCAATGACAAGCTGTTCTGTAATGGGGAGAGGAACTTAAGTTTGGACCAAGAAGAACCAGATCCGCAGCAGAGAGAGAAGGAAAAAGGCCAGGACCCGAAAGAAATAGAACTTGTGCAGATTAAAGAGTGCATGGATGAAATAGAAATTCAGGAGATGAACAACAATAAAGAAGGACCAGAATCTTTCCATGTTAATGAGGAACATGAGGAATCAGAGCCTAGGCAGATAACAGATGAAAAGAAGGATTTTGAACCTTGTCATATGGCAGATGAACACCAGGTCCCAGAAACTATTCAAACTAAAGAGGAAGAGATCGATGTCAGTCTGGAGAAAGACCAACTTGGGCTGGACCAGCAAAGTGATACATTTACAGTCAATCCTCCTTATGAAGAAAGAGACCACAGTGAACCAAATCCAAATGGAAATGTTGTCATCCAGATTGCCTCTGAACTCGAGAACCAAAAGCTGCAAAGTAGATACAATTGTGACTATGAAGAAAGTAAAGAGGAAGAGTTGAAGGAAATTGAGAGGTGCCCTGAAACCACAAGTCAAGGTGACAATGTACGCAGTTCAAAAGCAGTTGGTCACATGCGAATTCACACAGGTGAGAAGCCGTACTCTTGTTTGACTTGTGAAAAAAGGTTTTCCCATAAAGGCAGTTTACCCAGGCACATGAGAACTCACTCTCGTAAAAAGCCTATATCGTGTAAGATCTGTGGAAAAAGTTTCAAATGTGAAAGAGGTGTATCTTATCATATGACGGTTCACACAGGTGAAAGGCCTTTCTCATGTGGCACCTGTGGAAAACTGTTTAGCCACCGTAGTAATTTGACTAATCACTCAATAACTCACACAGGAGAGAAGCCTTTCCACTGTATGTTCTGTGAAAAGCCTTTTGCTATGAAATCTCACTTGACTGCCCATATGTACAAAGACAAGGGTAGGAAGCGTCACTCATGTGTTGCTTGTGGAGAAGAATTCTTATGTCGAGGAATTTTATCCAAGCATATGAAGACTCATGGACAAGAAAAGCTTTTCTTATGTTTGACCTGTGGGAAACGTTTCACCAGCAGATCAAATTTAGTTCAGCATAAGAAAATTCACACAGGTGAGAGGCGTTTCTAATGTATGATCTGTGGATTGACTTTCCGTCAATCACACGCTGGTGAGATGTAATCAAGTGAATGTTATTGATTCTTTTTCTCAGATTGAAGAGTGCAAGATAACTTTTAAGAAATGTATTTAAAAAATGTTGTTACTGAGATTACCTAGAATAATTGAGGGATGAAGAAGGAAATGAAGGAATAACCAACGGAGTCAAGTAAGAGAGGAAGGAAGGTGACAGGGAAGGACTGAGTTGCATGAAGGAAAGAAAAAAAAAGACATCAGGTAGGAAGGGAAAGTAACGATGGTATGACATAAGGAAATAAGGACTCAAAGAAAAGTGGGATGCTGAATGGAATGTTGAAATTAACTATATTAAAGCCTATTGCTCATTGAGCCCTTGAATTGGTTTTCAATACATTTTGAATTCTAAGAAAGAGAAAAAAAAAATCTTTGTTCTGTTGACAAATGTGGTAAAGATGGCTCTGTAAACAAGTTTGTACCTCAGATATGTTTTCATTTGAGTAGTTGTGTTAGAACTCTAAATAAACGACATTAAAATGACCATCGGTTGTGTATGAGGAATTTTCTTTTTTTTCAGTGATTAATTGATAAAGTTTGTTCTTTCCATCCTTCATTTTTTTTGTTGACCCCCTTTCCAGTTACCCGCAGTTATAAACTTAGCTGGTAAAAAGGATGCACTGAGATCAAAATGGTGCTGATATGTAAACGATAAATAAATAAACTGTAGAATAACTTATCCAAAACATAAATGGACAAACGTAAATCCCAGCGAATTGCATTTTGTTTTTTAACTTTTTTTGGACAGGTGAGTAATATGCCCATTTTTCTTCTTCTTTTGTGAAGGTTAATTGCGGCTGGCAAACATTTAGAAAGTGCATCACAGCACCTACTGGTTTGGATTGTGGAACAAAATGACAGTATATTAACCAATAAATGTATCAACTTCTTTTGTATCTATAATATAATAAACCAATATCCTATATCTTTATATAATATAATCACTATTTATTATTAATATCTTAAACTATTATGCTCCACGTGCTCCTGTTCTTCCCACCATCTCCAACCGTGTAACAGAGCTTCCCAACTAACTTTTGAATCCCAAAAACTTTTCAGCTCCTCTTGCAATGATTTTCTCTCATAAAACCTATTTTGACTCTTTTTGGTAGACCTGACTCTATCAGCAGTGACATGTTTGTCACCCTTTCCTTGTATGTTTTTATAAAGCCTCTGTATCTTGTTAACATAGCCTCCAATAATGTTATTATGAAATAAACCCAGATTTTTGTTAATTGGTATTCCTGTTATCACTCTTTTCACCTTTTTATTCTCTTCTATAACTTTTATATTGATATCCTCTCTGTTCCCTACTTGTCTAACATCCAATGCCTAGATTTTTTTACTCCTCATTTTTTCAAAGTACCCCCAAGTTTCCATCTCTGTATTTCATCACAAATTTGACTTCCCTAATTTTCTTTACTTTTTCCCTGGAAATCAAAATAGGACTCAGATAAATCTGTTTATCTTCTGTTTATAATCTAATTATTTTTATTTCTCCTCTGACAACCTTCCTTTGCAAAACTCTTTCTTCATCTGAACTGCTTTTTTCTAATTCCAGTTTATGTCCTTGATTCTCAAACAACCTTTCTCTCCTTTTACTTCCTCTATCTCCCTCTTTCACATTTTAAATTGTTAACCAGCCTTTATCATCCTCATCACTTGCAATTTTGTTCCATCCAGTAACCTGTAAGGCAAAAAACGTTTTTACCAACTGTCTACTGGCTCTCCTCTGTCGAGCTCTCCAAGCATTCATAAAAAATTCCGCTTTCGTCCACATGCCCATTTACAAATCTCCGCCCACATCTAGTTGACCCATTCCTCTAAAAACTAAAAACCAAACAACAGGGACTTGCACAGCTAGACACTAGGTAGTGCTCTGGACAAAAAAAGTGCACTCCTAAAAGTGTTTTTTTGTTTGTTTTTTTACTTTTTTATTCCATGGCCCTCAATACCATTTATGAATTTAAAAGTGTTTTAAACCCAGAGTCTGGATTTTTGCCGCTTTTATCGACGAGACATGTGGCCCCCCCTCAATAGAGGCTTGCTGTGGTGGAGGGCCAGCAAACCGTCTAGGTAACTAAACAAGCATATTAACCTCCTTCAGCAACCGGTTAGTTCATAACATAACATCTTTATTGGCCTCTACAAGGCACCAATGAACAGTTTCAAATGCAACACTTTCATTAAATTAGAAAAAATAGATGTAATTGTTAATTTGCTGTAATGGTCCCTCTCAGAGACTCCCTGAAGACATCTATTTCACTGTTTTTATGACAACTACAGCACAAAAATGACCTTTTGTCTGTTACACATTTCATTTCAAAGCAAACATAAGGCCCAATGATCACAATCCGTAAAAATAACTTTAATAAAGTGCTATCCAGTTAAAGTGTGGCATGTAGATAAAGCTGCATTTTCAATTTCTGTTTTGATCTTGGACTGCAAGAAATCAGCTGAAATCAGGGAAACATGAGGATCTATCTGTGGAACAAGAGTTTTAACCTTAAATAAGATTATTACATATTATGCACTTGAAATGCGATAATAGAGTACTGTAGGTTTTTTCATATTTTAAATGTAAATCTTAGATCATCTGCAAACTGTCATATATACTCAATAAACTTTTCTGCAATCTTTGGCTTTATATTAATGGTTTTGAAATTATTTATTTAGGGGACACCAATGTTGTCATTATCTTGGCACTGATCACTGGCTTAATTATTTGTTCCATTCACCTGTCTAACTCTGCCCATTTTCTCATTACTCCTCATGTGATCCACCTGCTCCTGCCTCTATTTAATGTGCTTGCATCTTGACATCAGTGCAAGAATAATCTCGTTCTCTCTAGCCAGTGGTGAGAGGTTTTTTTTTTAAAGTACCTGAGTGTTTCTCATGACCTGATCCAAACCTGTTCTGCCTCTAAACCACTGAGCCTGTCTGTTCCCATCTGAACGGTTCGTGTGAACTGTCTTTGGACTCCTGGACCTCTGAACCAGCCTGTTCCGGTTCTGATCCGTTTGCCTGACCTGTCTCTGTACCCCTGCTTGTTCTTTGGGGCTGCAGCACCTGGGACACTCTGGGCGGCGCCCTGCTGCATGTTGTTGGCGGCCCACTGACTGGATTCTACCTTGTTCCCTGGGCATGGACTGAACTGTTAAACCAGAGGTTTCAGCCTTAGACGCCCTAGTCGCTGCTACTGCAGAACCGCAGATCCTTCATTTTTAAATAAACACTTTTTTAATAATCCCACTGTCTGTTTTTTGCTGAATGCTGGGTGCCTCTGTTCACCACCATGACAGGCACCGCAAACCTTAAGGTCACAGCTAGAAGCAGCTATAGAAACACTTGACTCTACTTTAGACAGATTAGAAAACTGCAACAAATTGGGTTAATTATATCGCATATAATTCAGTGTTAATATCTGAAGCTGCTGGACACTAAAGACATCCAGTTCTAAACTAAGCAAAGCAGCCCCTAACATCACACCACCATAGTTGACTGTCAGAATTATAACATCTTTATTATAAATATGGACCCATAATGAAATTGGGACACTTTGTTAAAAATGCATACAAATAAAACACAGAAGAAAATAAAACATATTTGAGGTAAGAGAAATAAAACACATCAGGAGTAGAAGTGGCTCACTTATAGCAACCAAAAAGCATCCCTAAAGAGAAGTATAACATATATACTGTACATGGGGATGTAGCATTATGTATTTACATAAAATGTAGCTCATTTTTACCGGAGCCAATGAATGGACATTGTTCATGAAAATAATATCTTAGGTAGCTGATTGGTTGTCATGACGCAGCAACCAATCAGGAACAGGGGTTAGCTGAATCTTTTTTCAGTTAAAATGAAATACTGGCAAAATAAGGTTAAAGGTAGAAATAAGCAGTGCTCTCAACATGGCTTTAAAAAAAAGCCGTTCCCCATCATAGGTGCTTTCTTCGTGCGTAGATTTACAAGGAGGTATTGCCTAATCAGACAGTCATCCAGCTTAATTAACCAAAGTCAATTCTTTTATTTTTCATTGCTTCCTGGGCTTTTCCAGAAATTCATGGCACCTCAAAACTGATTCTAAAGTTGTGCATAAAGAGCAATTTAGCAGCAGTCCTTGACGTTAAGTTTCACCTGTGCTTTTATTGTTAAACACCTACAGCGAGACCTTAACAGGAAAAGCAATGGGGTTGCCAGTGGTAACAGCAGGTCCAAACTGAAGGGTCTGGGAGGCTGGTGATTTTACTAAATATTAAACAATCATTCCAGCCACTAAATAAGGTGAAAATGCCCACGGTTATATTCAATACCTGCACAGGAATGACATGCTACGTTATGCAATAGCTTTATATCCTGAAAAAAGCTCAGCACTAGTGCTTGCTGGTATGGCAATGTTAATTTGCTGTAATAACATCTTAAAACCAAATCAACATAAACGACAATTCAACCTGCACAAATCAAGTAGCACTGAAAATAATAGATAATATTTTGTGCTATTCGGATCTTAATGGATTAGATTATCTCTGAATGACCTAATAAAATAATCCTTTCCAAAGGGTCCTACATGAGCAAGGCCTTTATCATGTGTGATTTCTACTGTGATGAAATAAAGATTTCCTATCACTAAACTCTTGTCCACACACCAGACAGGAGAAGGAGACGGGTCTCTGACGTGTGTGAGTTCTAATATGACGAGTCAAACCAAAACTCTGAATAAAACGTTTTCCACAAACTGAACATGAGTAAGACTTCTCACCTGTATGGATTTTTATGTGCCTGGACAAAGTATCTTTCAGAGAAAACCTTTTTCCACAAGTCAGACATTGGAAAGGTTTTTCACCTGTATGGACTCTAATGTGTCTAAGCATACTTCTTTTTTCAGAAAACTTTCTTCCACAAGTCAAACATGAAAAAGGCTTCTCACCTGTGTGAGTTTTCATATGGTCCGTCAAAGTCCCATAAACAGCAGATTTTCCACATATCTTACAAGACAGCATAATCTTATTTGTGTTCTGCTGTCGTTTTAAACTTGGACTTTGTACATCATCACTCTGACCTCTGATTTTCTGATGCCTATTATTATTTAGTGTTTCTGTCCTTGATTTTGTGTCATAATGATCTATCTCTTCCTGACTTTGGTTATCAGAATCAGAAGATGTTTGGACAAGGAGGTGGTCCACATCTGGGTCTGGTTCCCTGTGGAATCTTTCCTCATAAGTAGGAATTTCCATAAAAGTATTCATCATCTGCTTCATTTCAAGCTGCTCTTCCTCTAGACCGATACACAATTCCTCCTGTTCACCCTTTATTTGTAGGGGATGCTGTTGTTCCTGTTCATTTTTAATATGATAAAGTTCTTGTTCATCTCGTTTCTCTTGCATCTGTTCAGGTTCGAGGTCTTCAAGGCTCTCCATCGTCTGGCACGGTTCTGGTTCCTCTCGATGATTGTAGATCTGTTGCTCATTTAAATTCTCCCGGTTATTCCGGAGATGAGGCTGTGGGAGGTCTAAACAGACACAGAGAAAAAATAATATATAAAAGATGACAGTAGCTATGGCGGGAACAAGGGAGTCATTGAAGTTTTCTTAGGATGGGCTGCACACTTATAGTGTAACAAAAATGTATATATAATTTTTCAATAAAATGTTCTTTATTTGTTCATGACTAGTTCCTGGCCTTGGTGGTGGGTTTATGAATGCCAATACAAGTAACATGCAAGAGTTTTGAAGAATTTTTACAACACTGAAGCCAAAGGTGTCGAGTTAGGTACCGTCTAAGAGAGAAAGACTTAGTCTACGTTCACACAGCACCCTGAAGTGACCCAAATACAAACAATCTGAACAACACAGATCCAATTTTTTTCCAATGCGACCAACATCACTTGGATATGTGGTCCTGAATCCGATACGTATCTGATCTTTTCAAATGCGACCTGTGTGTCAATGGCCAGGTCGCATTCATTAAACCTGTATACCGTTAATACTCGACAAAAGGTCACTATTCTGTGTCTTGCTACGCAGAGGCAGTAGGAAACACAATTAACCATGGCGGACGATAATGCGGAGAGCAGCCTTTATTTTCTACCATCTAAATAAGATTGTGATGTTAATGCACTAGCTGAGGTTGGGAAAGATTGCTAGATGTGCTCCAGCACTACCATCCATGTTTACTTCCGTAAACACAGAACATGCTTGCTTGTGGTGTCATTGCACCCTCTACTGCATATGCAGGACACTTGAGTTGTATGAATGCAGTTCACACAGATAGACCGATACACAATTACTCCTGTTCACCTTTTATTTGTAGAGGATGCTGCTGTTCCTGTTCCTCTTTAATATGCCAAAGTTCTTGTTTCTCTTGCATCTGTTCAGGTTCTAGATCTTCAAGGCTCTCCATCATTTGGCACGGTTCTGGTTCCTCTTCATGTAAACTAGAGTTCTTCTCCTGATTGTCGATCTGCTGATCACTTAAATCCTCCTGGTTATTCCACAGATAATGCGGTGGGAGGTCTAAACAGATAAAGAGAAAAATAAAAACAGAATGTGACATAACAACAGAGATTACACTGTTTTTTTAATTACCTAAATATGAAATTGACTCTTCAGATTTTCAGATAAACACTCACAGTTACAACTATAAAAATGTAAATCCAGTAGCCAACTATATGTTCAGCTTTTTACAGTACAGTTCAGTGCTCAATTAAAAAGCCACACTATTTTCTGCTTTATATGTGAGGTAGCAATGCAACTTTATTGCTTCCTTACATTCCTTTGTCTGCCATGGTACCATTTTCTTATCATTTTTACACCGTACTCTCTTTATAGAATTATCTGCTGCTTCTATGATTATCTTACAAATTTTTAAATTCACATCATTTATATCCATTCTCATATGTACTTGTCCTAAGTTTATTTCACTAAAGTATCTAAATGTAATCCAGCCTGCCTTATTGAAATTCATTTTTATTGACTTTTATATTCTTATTACTGTAATATAATATAATTTAATATTATATAATTCAACTTTATGAATCTCACACTGGAGAAATTAATCTCTGCATTTAACCCATCCCCTTGGGGGGCAGTGGGCTGCCATTGTGCGGCACCTGGAGAGCAGTGTGGGGTTAAGGGTCTTGCTCAGGGACCCAGAGTGGCAGTCTGTGGGAATTGAACCGGTTACTTGCAACCTTCTCAGAGCACAAGCGTACCGCTTTTTCATTAATGAATCACTCACATATACCAGCGAAGATATTTGAGACAATTATTAAATCAATAACTGATTATATCTTTGTTCTCAGACTAATTCTTCTTCCCCTCCCATCATTAATACATACAAGGTTTTTTATTTCCATTAATTCTTCTATAACATTTTATCATTACTTTCCCTTCCAAATATTCCTTTAACTCTTCCCTTATTTCAATTGACAATGTTTTACATGGAATATACCAATTAATTATTTTAAAATGTTCTTTTTGTTTCAATATCTCAATTACTATATATTCAAGTTAATCCCATTTCCCTAATACTGTACTAATATTGTAACCTTTGCTTTATAAATATTCCACATCCTCCTCCACTTCCCTCCTGCCGATCTCTTCTTACACTATCATCTAATTTGATCACCAGATCTAATGTTGTTTTTAACAAGGTTTCCTGAACACATCTGATTTCTGGTTTGTCCTTTAGCAATTAAATTTCTTGCATGCCATTGTAATATTAACATGTACTACATTCACCTGATGGTCCTGGTCTCCCATCTACTTCCAACTTTTTATGTTCTCCTATGATGCCCCTTTAAACCCAAAAACCCTTTCAGCTCCTCTCATTATCATTTAAATTTTAGTTTTATGCTTGGCTTGCTGTGTACAGTTAATAACATATGCTACGGATAATATTGTTTTACTGATATTGTGATATTTTCCTCTGACTGTACTTTGTCTTGCTGTGGAATTTGACTAGTTGTTTGCTCACTCTCTCTTGTCTTCTGTTCCTTTAAATTTTTAAATGTGTCTGCATATCTCGAGAACTGGAGAGCTCCTTCAGTGACAGACTGCTGCACCATAAATGCACCAGGGAGTGTTATCACAGATCCTTCCTCCCAGCAGCTCTAAGACTCTATAAATACCACTGCTCCCAACAACCTCAATAAGTTTTTACATTCCTGCTGATTTTTGCAGTTTCTATCTTAGTCAGTTAAATAACATGCTGCTGTCATTTTGCAAATCTCTGATGTTGCTGGTATTTTCAAATATATCCATTACTGTAAAAATATTCATAGCTGTATATTGGTTATTTATTCTCCAGGTGCACAGCTTTTATATTGTTAAAACACTTTACAGTATTTCATTGTTTATCTTTTAACTCTTCACTATTGTTATTCTTAAAAGGTCAACATTTGTGTGGCCATTTTTTCTATAAACTTGTTGTTGCTGTTAACACCAGAATTTCTCCATTGTGGAACAATAAATTGATTTTCTATTCTATAGCTTATGTTTTAGTCATTTTATTCTGTATGATTTCCTTTGCCCCCTCCCTTACTTCACATCCTCCATACATAGCTCTATATTGCTACATGTTTCTTGTACTTCTTTAAATTCTTCAAACTTGTGACGTTCACCATATTTTGGACAGGCTGAATTATCTCCAATGAGCTTCTCAATTATCTTCATCGTATTTTTAATCAGGCATTGATGCAGCCACCAAAAACACACCTACTGCACCGTTTTTAACCTCAATCCAAAACACCCATCAAATCAGAGGATTTTACTGCAGCACTGTGATCAGCAAACATACATAGTAAACCTCTGATGGTTCATACCTATTCGCTGTAGCTTTATTTGTGGGTTCCAGTAGATTTCCAACAGTTTTCTGTGGCGATCCAGCTCCTCCTCGTATTTAACGATGGTTTTATCAAACTCTGCGAATATTTCTTCAGCAGCAGCGGTCAGTCGCTCCGAAATAAAATGTCTCAGAGACTGAGCCGAAGACATTTTTGCTGCAAAGGCACAACCCAAACCTGAAATCAAACAAAGCTACAGCTAACTGCTAGCGAACACAGGGATCCTTTCTGGTTTATTGAAGGCTCACAATCGCCCCCTGCTGGACAAAAGGAGAATGTCACCAGAGTATGTTTACAGTGAATTGTTTGGTAAATAACCTGACACCTTTACACAGAGACAGGCCCTTTGAAAGTATCACATGATGTTTATTTGTGGAGATAGATTTTTTTTTTTAACCTTCAACAGATAAATTCAGGGAAATGCAGTGTTCCTTTATGATCAAACCCTAAATTCAAAAATTGTAAATTCTATTCTCAATTTACTTTAATGGAAAAGTATACAGTGAGTCTTTGTATGATGCAGCAGCAAATAAGCATTTGAAAACCTGAGAAAATCAATGTTTATAAAAAGATAGCGGTCAGCTCAATTTGGACAGCAGTATTTTTTTTTTTCTATTTTCCCCATCACCTTTAACTGCATCACAGTTAAAGCGTCCCCTTACTGAGAGGGGAAGCTTGGATTTACTGCAGGTTTGGGTTTATTACTATTCCCCGGTATGATGATTTGCCACTGAGGCATAATATGACATGATGTGACTATGTATAGCTCCAACCTTGGCACTACTTATGTAAAATCTTTATTTTCTTAGTACTAAAGCGATTACAGCGGTAAAGTTACTGTATATTTACATTAGGTCCTTCTTGATCAGCGTTTCCCAGACTTTTTTGACTTGTTTTCCCCTTTGGGCAATTTTTCGTACCATGAGTTCCCTTCTCAGTAAAAAGTATTGATGATTTTCCAAAAGTGGAACATACAATAACCAAAAAAAAAAAAAAAAAAGACTATTTTACTTTTTAAAAATAAATGTATGATTTCCTTCTTAAAAAAAAAAAACAAATATGTTGCCTGGAAATTAGTAAGGGATCAAAATAAAATCATATTATTAACCTGTATTTATAAAATTAGAGCCACCATTATTCCGGTCCCAAAGAAGCCTCAGGTCACCTCACTCAATGATGACCGGCCTGTCGCACTGACTCCAATCATGATGAAGTGCTTCGAAAGGCTGGTTAAAGAACACATCGTCTCCAGTCTGCCACCAACATTCGACCCATTCCAGTTTGCCAACCGACGAAACCGCTCCACTGAGGACGCCATCTCTGTTGCTCTCCACCTGAGCCTGGCACACCTGGAGGAGAAGAACACCCATGTGCGGAGGTTGTTCTTGGACTTAGTTCAGCTTCCAACACTATCATCCCACAGCATGTGATGGGCAAACTGAAACAGCTGGGATTCAATACACCCCTCCGCAATTGGATGCTAGACTTCCTCACCAACAGACCTCCGTTAGTACGGGTCGGACAGAACATCTCTGATGTCATCAGTTTAAGCACAGGCTCCCCTCAGGGCTGCGTCCTGAGCCCCTGCTGTTCACCCTGATGACACACGACTGCGTCCCCAGGTTCACCACCATCGTGAAGTTCGCAGAGGACACCACGGTGGTGGGCCTCATCAGAGACGACAACGACCTGGACTACAGAGAGTAGGTGGAGCAGCTGGTGGACTGGTGCAAAGATAACAGCCTGATTTTGAACGTGGAGAAGATGAAGGAGATCATCTTGGACTTCAGGAAAAACCGGCCTAACCACGCTCCACTGGTCATCAACAGCTCAGCTGTTGAGGTGGTCAACAGCACCAAATTCCTGGGGGTGCACATTACAGACACCCTCACCTGGGATGTAAACACCACCTCACTGGTCAAAGGGGCACAGAAGCGCATGTACTTTCTGCGGAGGATGAGGAGAACCCACCTTCCCCCACCCATCTTCACCACCTTCTAAAGAAGCACCATAGAGAGCGTTCTGACCAGCTGTCTAACTGTGTGGTGTGGAGGCTGCAGCGCCTCAGACTGGAAGAAAGTAAGGAGAGTGGTGAGAACAGCAGAGAAGATCATCGGGGATCCTCTTTCCTCTATTAAAGGCATTTCATCCCAGCGCTGTGTGTCCCGAGCCCGTAACATCATTAATGACTCCTCACATCCCCACCATGGACTGTTCTCCCTGCTGGTGTGACCAAAAGTGGAAAAAGATAAGTCAGCCAGCAGCATTAATTAAAAATCATGTGTTATGCAGAATATATTTGTACAATAATCTTCAGACACCATCAGTAAAACTTTTAATCCAAACAGAAGCAAAACAAAAATACATATATGTTTATCCTAGCCTTAACATTCCTCTTGCTGTTTTTTTGGCAATTTTTAAAATCTAAAAAACTTGACAAAATTCAAAAGAATAACCTGTTGAGTTTTCATATAAAGGGTCCTACATGAGCGAGGCTTTTATCATGTGATTTCTGCTGTGATGAAATAAAGAACTCCTTTCACTAAACTCTTGTCCACATATCAGACTCACGTTCAATGTCACTTCCATGAGATCGCATGTGATAAGTGAAACACAATTGATCACTAAAACGTTTCCCACAGGTCAAACAAGAGAAAGGGCTCTCACGTGTGTGAGTTCTGATATGGCGTGTCAGATTAAATCGCTGAATAAAACTTTTTCCACAAATTGAACATGAGTGAGACCTCTCACCTGTATGGATTTTAATGTGCCTAAACAAAGTTCCTTTTTGAGAAAACCGTTTTCCGCAAGTCAAACATATGAAAGGCTTCTCACCTGTATGAGTTCTAATATGGTCAGTTAAAGTCCCCCTAACAACAGATTTCCCACAAATGTTACAAGACGACAGATTCCTATTAATGTTTGTTTTCTGCTGTTTTGTTAAACTTGGACTGTGTACATCATCACTCTGACCACTGATTGTCTGATGCCCATTATTCTTTTGTGTTTCTTTCCTTGATTTTGTGTCATAATGATCTATCTCTTCCTGAATTTGGTTATCAGCATCAGATGATGTTTGGACAAGGAGGTGGTCCACATCTGGGTCTGGTTCCCTGTGGACTCTTTCCTCATAAGAAGGAATTTCCATAAAATTATTTGTCATCTGCTTCATTTCAAGCTGCTCTTCCTCTAGACCAATAAAGAGTTCCTCCTGTTCACCCTTTATTTGTAGAAGTTGCTGTTGTTCCTGTTCCTCTTTGATATGACAAAATTCTTGTTCATCTTGCTTTTCTTGCATCTGTTCAGGTTCTAGATCTTCAAGGCTCTCCATCGTTTGGAACGATTCTGGTTCCTCTTGATGCAAACCTGAGTTATCCTGATTGTAGACCTGCTGATCCCTTAAATCCTCTTGGTTTCTCCAGAAACGATGCTGTGGGAGGTCTAAACAGAAAAGAGAAATAAAATTTGAAAGGGATGAAACAAAAGAGATCTCACTTTCTTTTTCTTTTCTTTTTTAAATCTAAATATGAAACAGACTCCTCAGATTTTCAAATAAACCTCCACAGATCTATACTTTAAAGTATAAAAAATGGTAATCGTAGTAGACAACTGTATGGTCAGCTGTTTGGAGGAACAGCTCATTGCTCAATTAAAAAGCCAGATGCTATTCTCTCCTTTATAGATAATTAGGTATCAATTCAGCCTAGCCAAAGAAATACAGTCGCCACCTAAATTTAACTAAGAAAATAAGTATTAGCCTCCAATTAGATGATTTCTGAACGGGCAGTCATTTCTTAGCTTCCAACACGGTATTAAAATCCAGTGGATGCAATGAGTATCTTCTAATGTCCTAAACAGCCATGTCCAAAGACTCATTCTGTCAATTCGTTAAACGATGATACAGCTGAAAACATTAACAGAGAATGCAGAAACTAAAAATGAGGTAAGAACTGTCCATGGCTTTTATTAAAACTGGAGGGAGTAGGGAACCATCATCCTTCAGGAAGTAATGTGGCTAAAGTAAAATACTGAATGATTAGTGTTCACACAAACGTTTTGCTAAATTAACTTGAAGAAAAACAACCAAAGACCTCTGAGGTATGTTTAACAGTGAAAGTACAAAGGGAACTCAAGAGATTGGGACTTAAAAGTTCCTCAATCATGCCTCATGCCCAGGTCTCTGTTATTATGCCTTCCTTCCTGCCTTACCTTCTCCTCCAGCTCAGAAACTCAGCCTAGCATGGCACACTCAGGTAAATTAAATAATAAAATCATATTATATGACACAAGTACCTGAAGCATCTCAAACTCGATATCTGTAAATGTGTTTCAATAATGTTTTACATGATAAAGGTCCACTTAAAAATGTAACTCTGTGGAAAGAAAATTCATTAGATTATGTTAGAGTTAATAGGTTTTATAATTATACAGTGGTGGAAAATAACCATGATAATTTATAGTGACATTGACGCAAAGTTTGATGTTTTAAAAAATAAATTCAATTGAGAAGTTCAGACTATTTTATGCAGATGGAATTGTGGTTAGCCAGCTAATCTATAGATAGCATCGTGCAAAGACCTACATTTAGGATATCACGCCATACAACTGTGCGCTGCCATTAAAGTAAGGGTAAACAAATGCGTCGTAAGGACTAGTTTCGACTGTAAATAGAAAGGCTTACTGTAAAATTTGTCCAGTCAGCTGGTACATGGTTGTTTTTGTAAACAAACCAGGGGTCCACAGGATAGATCATAATACACATTATCAAAGACCAATCCTTTAAAATACTAAATAATAATAATATACTATGTATAAATATATATTTGTAAAACATAATATTATAATGTATCCATATAAAACTTTGTTTATCATATTAATATTTATTTGCAAATATATAACTTGCATATATCTCATTGAATT
Organism: Cyprinodon variegatus; assembly: GCF_000732505.1. NCBI lineage: Eukaryota > Metazoa > Chordata > Actinopteri > Cyprinodontiformes > Cyprinodontidae > Cyprinodon > Cyprinodon variegatus. Next base: position 1,242,960 of record NW_015150533.1, read on the forward strand.
AAGTTTAAATACTTTTAATCTGAATAAATATGTGTAATATAACGTAAATGTTATTTTAAAAATTGTTTCGTTCTTTTAAGGGGTTGTGACATGTAAGATTATTGTCATATTATCTCTGACTCGTCTTTCATGTGATTAAAATGAGATCTAAGGGTCTCCTATTCATTCTGACAGCAGCTGTCTGAACTGTGGTCCGATCCAAGATGGCCGGCCTCTAGGCACGTCGGCGACGCTGCCGACCGCGTCCAATGAACCGTCTACGTCTGTCTGTGTGTAGCACAACTTTAAATCAGGCATGAATGCAGCCACCAAAAACACATTTACCAAAACACCCCTCAAATCAGAGGATTTTACTCTACCACCGTGATTAGTAAACACACATAGTAAACCTCATACCTATTCTCTGTAGCTTTATTTGTGGGTTCCAGCAGAATTCCAACAGTTTTCGCTGGCGATCCAGCTCTTCCTCGTACCGAACGATGGTTTTATCAAACTCTGCGAATATTTCTTCAGCAGCAGCGGTCAGTCGCTCTGTGATAAAATGTCTCAGAGACTGAGCCGAAGACATTTTTGCTGCAAAGTCACAAATCAAACCTGTAATCAAACAAAGCTACAGCTAGCTCTGCTGACGAACACAGTGATCCTTTCTGGTTTATTCAAGGCTTACAATCGCCCCCTGCTGGACAAAATAATAATCACACGAGCGCAAACTGCATTTTTTTGTCAATAAAACCAAACTTTTGCCAAGGTATCACACGAATGTTAGGTATAGAAAGGCATAACTTTTTAAAGAAATAGATACAGAGAAGTGCAGTTTTCAATCCTGTGAACCTTTGAAATTTTGGTTTATATAAAACTAAAGATTTTGATATTTTTGCATACTACTCCCACTTTTTTTTTAAATATCTGTTAGAGACTATTTTTCAAAACACAACTCGACAGGAAACATAGCGCTTAATTTTGACAGATATGCATGAACAGGAGCAAAGAATAGGGCTGTTTCCCCAGGCCTGAAACTGGTGGTGGAGTGGAGATAGATGAAGTTGGTCCGTCTGTAGACTGCTTGTTAGGGAGACGGTATGCTGAGCTTTATGGGGAGATCCAGTGGACTGTATGAGCTGATACTAGAGCTTCACTCAGGGACCTGGAAGATGGAAGTCCAGTTGGATAACACAGGTTGAGAGAACCTGTCGATGATGAGCAAGCATGGAGTGACAGTGGATAGGAAAAACTCCCCGTTGGGAAGAAACCTCTGGCAGAACCAGGCTCAACATGGTGGTCTTTTACCGGACTGGTTAAGATGAGACAGGAAATGCAGTAAGAGTCTGGGAGGAATGACATTCTAATGAAGCTTTAGCTACGATGGTGGAGGAGGGGCTGGAGGTGGGTTGAAACGGTGTCCTCTGAATGAAGTCACACAGCACATCCACCGCCTGCGCACAGGAGCAGACAGGTGCATATTGGAGGCCTTTTAAGATGAACTTTGGATGCCGATTGGCTTTCGTGGAGGTTTGGTTCAAAGCTGATTGGATAAAGGAAAACAATGAGTTTCTTAAATTGAATTTCTGCCTAGACTTCATTACTCATCAATAATGTCATCGAAACAGGGCTCTACCACAATTATTAAACATCCGCCTCCATTACTCCATAAACACAGTGGATATGTCACTGGTGTTAGGTCCCTTTAAGTTTAATTAAGTAGGTAAGTAAGTTGGTGCCAAACATGTAATTATTTTGCATCATCATGTTTTTAACTACTTTTTCATTTAGTGTAGATTTTACATTTCTACCCCACATATTGTGCAGCATTGAGACTTTTTTGTTGAGAAAAGTTAACAGCTTCCATACAGAGCAGTTGTCAGATTTCTGTACACCTTTCAAAACAGGGTTTATATCAGCATGCTAAGCCTAAAAACAATGTATGAACTGCAATCCATCTTAATAAAAAAAAGAATACTTGTACTTCCACATTATGAAATAGAAAAACTATACTTAAGCAGTAACATCAGTATTAGTCTTCATCAGGCTCTGAAGCTGATTTCTGTGGTTTAATATATAGTTAAGATGCAGAATAGTAATACATACATACTGCATCTTTTAAGGACCCGGTCTACCTGGTATGGATCCTTTGAGATCTGTGAAAATAAGGAGACCAGAAGAGTTTTGGCTGTGAATTCAAACAGGTCCAGCCTTCAGCGGCTTTTACTGCCTTTATGCTCGCTTAGCAACCGTGAGAGTTGACACAAACAACAGGAAAAGAATGAATACCGAACTTTTCAAAACTGTTTCTTTTTAATTTTTTTTTTCATTTTTTATTGTAAAGTGAAAAAAGACTACACTCATGACAATACAGAGTGGAATAAAGGTGACAACCACAAGGGGCATGAACAAATAAAAGCCAATGTAATGATATAAAAGATGTAGAAAGATACAAGTAAATCTATACAATGTATGTGTAAAAAAATATATCGGCAAAATGTCTTATATTCAACAACAGTGAAAAACATTTGTTAAATTGTGCAAAATAGCAATAAAAATATTAAAACATAATTTAAAAAATTAAAGAAAAGCTTTTCAATAGTAAATTAGATAATTAAATAAAGATATAAACATTGACAAGGAACAACTACTACACTGAAAAAGATTAAGAATTAAGAATGACATTCAGACAGAAAAGCATAGTCTTTTAGCACTGGTGGTAGACATTTTCTTTAAGGACAAAGAAAATATATTTATTTCATTTTTAAATGCTATGATTATAGGAAGGGTTTTGGTAAGATGATATGTGTGTATTTTTTCATACACAAATGTCATCTGGCCATAATAATTATATATATTTAATTACAATTTTTTTTTTCTTGGGCAAGAATATCCAATTTCATTGCAGAGAAAATCGATACTTAAGGATCTAGAGAGTAACCAGTTATGAACTGAGGATAAAAATGCCTGGGTTTTACTATAATTAAAGATAAAAAGATGATGTTCAGTTAATTCCTGTTATTGCTCGCATAGACCACTTTTGTCTACAGTGGTTTTAAAATTGGAGCTCCTGAATTGGTTATAAGGATAAATGTCATTTAAAGTTTTGAAATGAATTTCTTTATATATGGGCAGAATAGCTAATTTTAGATATTTGGTTGTCAATGCACGGATATATTTTTTGGGGTATTTTTTTAATAGGAAAAGTCTTTTAATTGGATTATGATATATTTGTTGACACTTTTCTTATTATTGATTGATTTTCTTATATTGATTCCTTCAATAAAATCATCATTGATAGGGAGTGGAATATTACTGAGGCGACCTTGAAATAAATTGATCGATGTTTTTGGAATATTATTTATAATTTGTCCATATTCCTGGGATAAGAATTAGGCATTATATGTATTATATAAAGCATGCATGGTTAGGTTTAGGGTTAATCTGGCCTTCAGAGGATGCAGCACCTGAATTTGAACTCAGCAAAATAAGAAAACAATGTATAAAGTTAGCAATAGATGATGACTGGAAGATCTTAAAGTCGCCCCTGAGAAATGATAAACAATAGTGTTTGTGAACATTACACGATCACACCTACTGCTCACCAGAGTGAGTTTTCATGTGCTCAGCCAGGTCTTTACTTTCAGAATAACATGAGCCACAAATTGCACAAAAACTAATTTCCACATTTCTGTGACTTTTCATATGAAAAGTCAAACTACCTTTCTGACTGAAGCTTTTTCCACAGATCTGGCACGAGAAAGGCCTTTCCCCAGTGTGAATCCTCTTGTGGTAACATAAACCTGCTCTGTTACTAAAACTTAGTCCACAGGTCCGACATAAGAACGGTCTTTCGCCCGTGTGAGTTCTCATATGATCACACAAGCTACTTCTTAGCGTGAAAGTTTTTCTACAGATCGTACATGAGAAAGGCCTCTCACCTGTGTGGGTTCTCATGTGACAGATCAAATGAATTTGCTGGATGAAACCTTTCCCACAAATCACACATGAAAAAGACTTCTCACCTGTATGTGTTTTTACATGTCTTGACAAGTTCCCTCGCTCACTAAAACGTTTTCCACAGGTCAAACAAGAAAAAGGCCTTTCCCCTGTGTGAGTTCGAATGTGCTGATTTAAATAAGTACGGGCAAAATATTTACCACAAAATTTACAAGACATTTTATCATTCATGTAAGTTTTTTTCTGTATTCTTACTTCTGGACTGTCTACATTCTGAATGTGACCTTGGACTTTTGAAGATTTCACATTGTGTTTAAGTTCTTCATCTCTACTTGATCCTGATTCTTCATGATTGCTAACTTCTTGAATTTGACTATTTTGTTCAAAGATCTGATCCCAGTTGGGTTTGTGTTTTCTTTGCTCCTTTTTCTTGTAGGTAAGATTTACCATTCCGATATCAGTCTCCTGCTCTAATTCAAGATGCTCTTTCTCCAGACTGACACAGACTTCATCTTGTTCATCCTTCATAGGTGGTAGTTCTGGTGCTTCCAGGTCATTTTTAACACAGATATTTTTTTGTTCATCTTCGTTGTCCTGCATGTGTGGAGGTACTACTTCTTCCTGTTCATCTTTCATTCGTAGCAGCTCAGGTTTTCCCTGTTTCTCTTTAGTTTGAGGCCTTTCCTCCTCTTCGTGGTTCTCAATTGGCTGAGGTTCAGGCTCCTCTTGGTGCAAACTTGAATTCCGCTGATGGTTGTGGAGTTGCTGCTCAGTAAAAGCCTCCTCCTCCCTCTGGAAATCACGGAGCTCTGTATAGGCAAAATAAAAATGAAAAGAAAACAACAAAAAATGGTGATCAATGTGACTATGAGAAAGAAATTAGCAACATTTATAACATCGCTTCACATAGTGGTACAATGTATTTAAGCTTAAAACACATTCAGTTCTCAGTTTAGATATTTCTAGTATTTCCGCAGATAAAAAATTCACATCAGATTTCTTTAACAACGTAAACCACATTAAGAAAAATGACTCAGAAAGCAGCTGGAATCATATAGTGTATTAATAACATGATCACTGCTCTGTTTAAATATAAGAAATGAGCCAGATATGGATGAAATGATGACATATGAAATATTTTCATTACCTACATTATTAATCCATAAACCATTAGAGCAGATTTTTCCCTTGTGTGATTTCTGACAGAAATCATAGATTTCCAGGAACCTATGCTGCCGATCCAGCTCTTCCTCGTACTAAACAATGGTTTATTTATATTTTATGATTGTGAATAGCACTTGAGTCCTGTTGGGTGTTGAAAGTACTTTATAAATAAATTTGTTATGGTACGGTACAAAAGCTGAATCAATCTAAATATTTTTTTTTTTCAAGAAACAAGGATCAGTAGCAGAGAGCTACAAAGAAACCAGGAAATATTAGGTATACATTTTCTATAAATAAATACACCCAAATGCACCCCCACTCTTACTTTGCAGGATTCCCCATCTAAACAAAGCAAGTGGAAGTTTGCTAAAGTTTTGCTCAAGTAGACTTGGGTGCAATTACACTGGGCAATTATAATCTGATCAGAAGAGGTCAAAGCTGCATTCTCAATGTCATTGCACACATATTATTTGGAGGGAGGATTGTGGTGTACATAACCTCCCCCAAAAAAAATGATGCATATTGGCACATCACAGCCTGTGTTGTTTTAGATCATATAACTTGATATAAAAAACAACCAAACAAACAAAAAGGCTGTAACATTAAAGCAGCAAAAGATGCTGTTCATTGCTTACATAAGTCTGTATTCAATAGAAAATTTATATAATTAACTGGAAATCAGAGAATGAAAGTCTTCCGGGTTTTTAAGTTTGTGTGGAAGCATTGCTCAATGTTTAAATAATGATTGTTTGATTTCCATGTGTAAATCCAAGAATAATCTCATTAAATTATAACATGCATTTGCATACATGTTACAATATAAGTAGGTTCTGATGATCCAGCTGTTGGTCTATGTAAAAGACAATGGCTGAGGCAACACTAGAAAACAGGAAATAATCAAAAATAATGATCGATCATATTCTAAGGTAAGGATAATACTGCTGGAAGAAAACAAAAGCAGTAAAACATCCATCCATTGACACGCTTTATCCCCAGCTGGGGTCGTGAGAGCTGCTGGTGCCCATCTCCAGCTGTCTACAGGGTACATCCTGGAGAGGTTGCCAGTCCATCACAGAGACAAACAACCATTCACACTAAGGGGAATTTAGAAAAGCCAATTAACCTAAGAGTAATGTTTTTGGACTGTGGGAGGAAGCCGGAGTACCCAGAGAGAACCCACGCATGCTCAGGGAGCACATGCAAACTCCATGCAGAAAGACCCCGGGCCCGGGAATCGAACCCGGAACCTTCTTGCTGCAAGGCAGCATTGCTACCTACTGCTCCGCTTAGGACGTGTTACACCCATCTTCAACAATAGAACTAATAAAGCTATATAGTAGATAAAATAAGAGTAACAGTTATTGTTGATACCTTCTTTATCCTGGTTTATTTGAGGTGTCCAGCAGATTTCCAGGAACCTTCGCTGCCGATTCAGCTCCTCCTCGTACTGAACGATGGTTTTATCAAACTCTTTGAATATTTCTTCAGCAGCAGCGGTCAGTCGTTCCCTAATAAACTCTCTGAGAGATTCAGCCGAAGACATTTTGTCGCAGAGACGCGTATCTCGGGCTATAACACAACAAAACAACACAACACAGGTATCGTTCAGTCAGCTGACACCCTACTTCCTGGTTTAATAGAGAACAAAATAAACACCGCGGCTCATCATCGCCACCTACTGATCGGCTTTATAATTGGCAAATCTGGAAAAGGAGGGAAAAAAATATTTGATTTTATACAATAGTTTGCCAGACTAATTTTTGCTGCCAACTGTACAGAAGAGGATTAGGGCCACTGAAAAAATTAAAAAAGTTAACTGATTTTTACATTTTATTTCAGTATAATATGAGAGTCACACAGACCCATTGTAAAGTTATTTAACGTCATTACAAAAGTCATCAAAAACAAATAATTGATATAGAGTAGAGTTCCCAGTTTTAATATGATTTATAAAGCTTAAACTCGGAAAATATGATCAGTTTATCTAAAAAAAAAAAAACCTTGCACCTTTGATAAGGAAAATGTGTTTTAAACAAAGGGATAATTAATCAATTTGAAGGATTCATTTTACGTGTGACTCCGTTGGGAAAAAGTAAAAATAAAAACATGTACAGATGGCTTGTACATTTATTAGCTAGTTTGAGGGGGCATAAGAATGTTTCCATAATGCTTTCAAAGCAGAAATCTAGTTGGGAGATAAGATACAGTGGGGCAAAAAAGTATTTAGTCAGCCACCAATAGTGCAAGTTCTCCCACTTAAAAAGATGAGAGAGGCCGGTAATTTTCATCATAGATATACAACTATGAGAGACAAAATGAGAAAAAAAAAATCCAGAAAATCACATTGTCTGATTTTTAAAGAATTTATTTGCAAAATATGGTGG
>NW_015150533.1:1253281-1272014 GCF_000732505.1 Cyprinodon variegatus
TTGCTGTGGTTAGTGATGCAAGTTGCATGGGGTATGTTGCCACCGGTTTGCACATCGAGAGACTGACATTTTTGCCCATTCTTCCCGCAAAACAACTGGAGCTCAGTGAGGTTGAATGGCGTGTGTTTGTGAACAGCTGTTTTTAGTTCTTTCCACAGATTCTGGATTAGATTCAGGTCTGGACTTTGAGTTGGCCATTCTAACACCTGGATATGTTTATTTGTGAATCATTCCAATGTAGATTCTGCTCCATGTTTCCCCGGTCTCCGTCCCAGTCTCAGATCTTTTCTAGGCTCCAACAGTTTTTTCTTCCAGAATGGTCCTGTATTTTTGCATTGATGTCGAAAAAGTTTGATTTTGGCTTCATCTGATCAGAGCACCTTCTTTCACATGTTTGCTGGGACTCCCAGGTGGCTTGTGGCAATCTTTAAACAAGACTTGTTACTACCATCTTTAAAAAATGGCTTCTTCCATAAAGGTTAGATGTGTGCAGTATATGACCTATTGTTGTTATATGAACAGAGTCTCCCACTTCAGCTGTAGATCTCTGCAGTTCATCCAGATTAATCATGGGCCTCATGCCTGCTTCTCTGATCAATCCTCTCCTTGTTTGAGCTGAAAGTTTAGAGGTATCCTCATAGATTTGCAGTGGTCTGATACTCCTTCCATTTATATATTATCGCTTACACAGTGCTCTTTGGGATGTTTAAAGCTTGGGGAATCTATTTGTATCCAAATCTGGCTTTAAATTTCTCCACAACAGTACCTTAGACCTGCCTGGTGTGTTCCTTGTTCTTCATGGTCTTGATTACACACAATTGGATTCTATTTATCATCATCAGTCATTTAGATCAACATTAGATAATTCAGAGATTCTCACCTAACTCAGTTTGCTGCACTGAAAGAGGCCAATAGTTTTCGCATGCCCCACTCTTCAGTTTTTATTTCTTAAAAAAGTTTGAAATGTTCAATAAATGTTGTTTCTCTTCATGATTGTGTGCCTCTCATTGTTCATTCTTTGCAAATAATTATAATTTACCATCTTTATGTTTGTAGCCTGAAATGAGGCAAAAGTTTGAAAAGTCTGATACTTTTGCAAAGCACTGTAGGTGAAAATCAGAATTTGGATTCAAATCACTGACAAATGTATCTCCACAAGATGTCAGCATCGGTCTGGGGGACCAACATTATGGTTTTTCTTTCCTCCTTGTTTTCAAAATCAGACCAGAAGAATACAGTTTGTATAAAGACAAACCTGTTGCAACGCTTTTTGACCAAATGTGCATTTTATTATTACATTATTATTCAATGAATTTCAATGAATGGCTTTTAACTGCTGCATAACAATCATCCAAATCAATTCTGTTTATAGTATGTGTTGCTAGACAGATTGTTGATAAGCTGAAGCTGTTGGTTGTGAACAAAGCAGAAGATCTATGCTGGCAAATGAGTCACAGCTGAAGAAGGTGCCTTTATAAACCCAGATGATTTGAATGTGTTTAATTACATAAAATATTTGGGTTAAAAATTCTTGCAGGGAGAATCATTGGTGTGGACTGTAGCATTGCAGTTGCTGAAGGTTGCTGTAGCATTGCAGTTGCTGAAGGTAGTTAGAAATTACTACTCAAGATTTACTTGTTTTTTTTTTTTTTTTTTTTTTTTGTGGGGACTTTTTAGGAAGGGGGGGGTATGAGAGAGGGGTAGACATGTGGGAAAGGATCACAGGCCGGATTCGAACATGGGTCACCCGCGTCAAGGACTAAGGTCTCTGTACATGGGTTGTGCTTGCTAAGCACAGCGCCACCTGCAAGCCAATTTACTTGTTTTACAGTATTTCCTTGTTGTCAGATAAGCTCTCTATCTGCATTTATGCATTTAATGGTGTCTGATCTACTCAGGGAACTTCTGGCTCCTTGTTTTTACTTAACCTAAACAGTAGTTAATGTTACCCAAGCTCTTGAAATCACTCTAATATCTGGATCTGAGTAGCATTTTGTTGGTTACTTTTTTCCTATCAATGAACTATTATGTCAGAGTAAAAAGTGGTATTTACATGCCACCTTGGCCTAAATGTTAGCAATATTGTAACACCAGACTTGTTACTTAACTACTTGGAAACTCCAGTAAAAGAAGGGCAGATCTCCTATGGTGAGAACATCCAGTGTCACAGGAGGCTGTGTATTATCTTAGTAAAGATATTGTGTTTTTTGGCTGTGATGGTAGAGAGTTATTCAACAATTCAATTTCAGTTCTGGAAGTATCTAGTAATGCATTAAATGTGATCAACTAGATTGTAATTTGAAAAGTGAATTAAAAAAATGTTAAATCTCTCCCTGCTCCTTATGAAACACAGCTTTCTAATACATTCCTAGAAAGATCGAGAGAAGTAGAGTGTGATGTAATTCCCTGGACCAGTTTATACCTCATTCCTCTTTTAATTACACCATAAATCTCAGTATTTTCTGTCTTGTGTTAGATTCTTTCAGGCGCTTTGCAAAAATTCTTCAGATAATGCCCCTTTTGCTTAAAAAAATTTGATTATATAAATCTTCTGAATATATTCTACAGTTTATCCATAACATCACGTAGACAAACAATATATGCTCTACATAATTATTTTTAATACAAAAAATCTTAGTGGGTTATGTTTGACAGCATCAACATTTTACTTAAAGCACTTTTCAGATGAAGGAGCCTGAATTCCAACTTGCCATATGTACATAGTGATGAAACTCAGAAAGAGATGTTTTAAATTCTCATTCAGTGTCTTCGGATATTTAAAAGAGTCAAAAAGTTATTGTATCCTATAATTTTTACCCACAAGAAACAAAGAGGTGGGAGGTGGAGTTTCTGTCTCATGCCCTTTCGGTATAAAGGCTGCTGCAGCTGTTGGGTATCCAGCTTAAAAGAAGCTTGCATTGCATGCAGCCTTGGCTTACCCTGAGACATATGACTGGATCGCACAGCACAAAGGTAGGGGTATGTTTTCAATGCTCACTGAAGTGTGCAAAGTGCATACAGAAAGGAAAATGATTGAAATACAGATTAAGAAAGTTATTATAGAGAGCTAATATTTATAATAGATACAAGAAAATATTCAGGCTTATTGTTCTGATGCTTGGATAAATGTTTTTAATACATTATCATTAAAAGATAACGAAATAGGAAGGAAACAGTAAGATTTTATTGAAACAGTAAGTTAATATTTAATCTCTTCATGTTGATAAAGTCAGGGGAAGAATATTTTCTTATTCATATTTCAAGGACATCTTCACTGTGACAGAGCTACACACTGACATTTTTAAAGGTCTTTATTGTCATCTGCTTGTTAACATAAAAAAAAAAAAAAAACTAAGGGGCATTAGATTGCATTAACAGAAAAGAGAAGGGGTGCAAAATGAGGAAAAACAGAGCCAATAATGGGCTTTTCTTGCGGCAGATTGCTTAGATAGAAGCAGCAGGTATAAAATATACACTATAATGAAAAAATGGATTATACCACTCCTTTTTCTTTATTACCCTGTTGTAAAAGTATATTACCTACAATCAGCACAAATGAAAAGATCAAAAAGCATAGTCTAATATTTTCCTGAAACTGTATGTATAAACATAAAAAGCATAAAATACTAAAAATACAAACAGATATATAAAAATATACAACGGTAAATGTACACAGTAGTAAAATAAGATTTAAATATTTTGCTGTTATGGTTTGAGTTTAGTGCAGCATCAGAGCTCAGGGTTGTTCTTCCTGATTCTCTTAGTTTCTAGAAAGATGCTGCATTTCAGCCTTCCTGCTTTTGCCCTGATGGTGTCAGAGCCTTTTATGTGATGTTAGAAGGCTAAACAGTCTGTGTTCTTGGTGGGTGGAGGCTCTCATAATGCAGGTGGCTCTGTTCCTGTATCACTATATTAATGTAAAAGGGCTCTATGAATGGGAGGCTGCAAAGGGTTTGTTAGAAAAATGTATATCTTATCATTAGATCTATTGTATCTGTAGTATTTATTACAAAAGAAAGGGCTTTTTTTAGGCTTTAACATGTTCAAAAACTCACCAAACTTGGCAGTAAATTGCCCCCCTGCGAAAATGTATGTATTTCAATGGATTTCAAAATGGGTGTGACCAAATGGCTCTACAGCGCCCCCTAAAGTGAGATGGGGAAAACCGCATGTCGCTGCCATTTGATTTGGCAGGTAAGTAGATCTCGACAAATCATGAAAAGTCTCTTGGAGGTATGCTCTAAAACCTACAGGAAGTCAGCCATTATGGGTCAAATTTTTACATTTTGTTGACGTCGAACTTTAACTATCTCCTCCTAGGGCCTTTAGTTACTTTACGATACTGGCTGGACAAATGATGACATCATCAAAGCCCCATCACTTTTTCACTTGGGAGGGTCCCTTTTTGTCATTTTTGACCTCATCACCTTGAAACTAGGTCAGAAGTCAGAAAACACGATGGTCTAATCGAAGAGTTTTAGTTTAAAACTGTTGCCATGCCGACCTGGCAAAGTGAGGCCTTTCGCCATTAAAATAGGATTGGCTCTCATTTCCTCCTTAATTTTCAGATCTGCACCAAAATCACAAGAGATGATCCTAGTCCAACCTCAAACAGGAATACAGAGCAATATTCTGTGGGTGGGGCTTAATTTAACAACAGCACCCCCTAGAATAAAAGAAATTAAAACCATCAGCCATTTTGAGCCTGTTGAAAAAGGATTGACCTGTTTTCAGAAAATAAAAAAATAAAAAAATCAGCCTTTCATCCAAATGAGCTGAAAGTTTCAAAATAGGTTCCTTTCAGAGCATGTTGTAAGTTGGTTAACATGGCAAACGCCCTTCTTTAGAGTCTGTCACTCTGACTTTTCGAAAGTTTGCGTTCTTAGGCATTCGTTGGCCATTTGCACTGACCAACTCTTTCTAAGGATCATAAAATTTGGCACACATCTGTATGAGCCCAGCACCCACAAAAATTTGAATTGGAGCCATGGTCTAAACCCCACAGGGAGTTGGCCATTTTAAATCAAACAACAAGAGAATTAGTTTGCTAAAATATTTCTAAAAAAATCATCCGTTTGCCCAAAAGACCTAGTATTTTTAGAATAGATTCCTTTAACTTGTTGTTTGGTGGTAAACGAAACACAGCTCCTCTTTAAAGTCCATCACTTTGATTTTTCAGAAATTTGTGTTCACAGGAAATTGTTGTTTTTCAGTTTTAAAACAATCCAAGCCAAAGTTATACCAGTTATGTATCCTTTGATATCAGTCGATATTCCCAAGTTTGGAATGAATCTGTTGATATTTGAGCATCTTATGGGGACTTCCACCTGCCTGAGTATATGGCTTTCAGGTTTAAGAGTTTCTTTCTTTGAACTATTTAGTAAAGCATCTAAAAAAATTCTAGGATATGCAGGATGTAATCCTTGTCATTTTTGATTTTTAATGATTTTTTATAGTTTTGAATAGGGTGTGATACTGCTTTTCAGTGGCTTTTGAGGGTGCTGTTTCTCCCTCTTTTGAAAATATATATATTAAGATAATAACTTGGAAAATGTTTGAATTTTCTCAACAATCTCAACATTTTACAAATATATTTCTGTAAAGACAGGATAAATTAAAGCCTCTTTATTTATAAAATGACATTTCTGTTAAACCCTTTACACAGAATGGTGTTTACTTATTTAAGCCATGTAGTATTTTTTGATACAGCTCAAAGATGCTGGATATCTGGAATTAATGTGTTTTCTCCTCTATAATAGGCATAATAAAAACGTTTTTATAAGAACATACTGTTGATGTTCACATTGAGAATAACTTAGTGTTTGACCACAAATCAGTGCAAAAACAATTCAGAGTACTTTGTGCCAGGTAATGTCTTTTAACTACAGTTTAAACCTTGCTGACTAAAGCTTTGGATGTCCACTGTTCATCTAATGGTGAAGTCTGGAACTTATTGGCTTGCTGGAAGAAGCAAGGAGGTGGCAGTGGATGGGAGCCAATTCAAAATGCTTTACATTAATTAGACAATAAAATACAAGTGACTAGTAATGGAATATAAACTATTAGGGGGTAAAGACATCATAGAAGCAGGCAGTAAAGCAAATAGAACTGTTGGACCACAAACTTATACTAATGATATTTCAGTTCAAGTTTAACTTAAAGCTTTGCTTTTTTATGACTGTGTAGAAACAAGAATAAAATATAAGACGTAGATGCAACTATATCCCGAAAGATTGAAGTCCCAAACATCATCTCACTTGATGTCTCTAAGCAAATATGCAGTCAATGTGTAGACACAACGAAAGCTTACATTGTCATGTGGTGACATCACTTTAGACCCACCAACTGAGATGGCCATGGCATCTATCCGACAGATGAGATTTGTCCCAGATATTATATTTTATCCCTAGTTTAACTCTTCCTGACCAAAGCTGTGGTTGTCTTCAGCTGGTCCAGAGGTGAAGTGTTGAACTTTTTTTGCTGGCTGGGAAGGGGAAAGGAGGGGGTAGTTGCTTGGCTCCCATGGTTGTGATAGTCCGAGCGGTGCTGAGCTGCAAGGGCATCCCAATGCCGCTCGCAGCTTTAATTTTATTTCAAGTTACAAACATCTGGCCCAGGAATGTTAAGTGTTGTTCTAAAAGAGGAGAGCAAATATTTCTCTCAGGGCCTGGTATTATCCAGCTATGCTGCCGTAGGTGACTAATAACTTCCAGAGGTGTCAAGTAACGAAGTACAATTACTTCGTTACTGTACTTAAGTACACTTTTTAGGTATCTATACTTTACTCCATTAATTATTTGCTCCATTAATTATTTGCTTCCTACTTCTGACTTCTACTCATTACATTTTTACACAAGTATCTGTACTTTCTATTCCTCACATTTTTAATTCAAAGGTTACTCGTTACTCTTGGCTTCTGTTTAATGCAGAGGTCAGGGATTAGCAGACCACGGTCCGGATCCAGACCCACCTGCTGGCTAATCCGGACCCAACCTGATTTAAAACAATTATAAATTATTGCATGTTGTCTGATGACAGTGTCTAAATGACACTTGCCCCACTTCTCCTGTTACCCCTCAATCCCCAATCCTCTGTCTCCGCTCTGCCCCACCCTGCAGAGCTCCAGACAGCCTGCGCAAAGTAAAGCCTAATATTTATAAATACTTGTTTCACGTCATGTGCGCCATCCAATGCAGATCATTGGTGCCATCCACATCTAGTGAAAACTAGTTTAATTGATGAGTCATATAACGCAAACACTCATTGGTTAGCTAAAGGAAATCATCAGAAGCAAGCAGGTGTTCTTCAAACTGCAAATGCGAATTGTATATGCCATGCTACAATGTTGGATTCAGAAAAAGAAATGTCTGAAAGGTCGGACACAGACGAGAGCGTATCGGGAGATGGAGATGGAGACCAACAAGACCTCCCTCATCCTTGGCCGTATCTCAAAGAATTTTTCGAAATAGCCAAAAAATAGAGCTTTCAATTCATATAGTGGCATCTGGCTGTTTCTTTTAAAGGTTACTTTATACTTTTAAAATTTAAGTAGTTTTTGGAGCACATACTTTTTCGCTTTTACTTGAGTAAAGAGGTCAAGTTGATACTTTTACCAGAGTGTATTTAAGCTGCTATACTTCTACTTAAGTTCCAAATATGGGTACTTTTGACACCTCTGATAACTTCTGACCCCTCCTGGTAACTTTTGACCGCTCTTCTTATTCCTTTGAAGTCCGGTAATAAAAGCAGCAGAAAAGAAAGGTTCTGGCAGAGTTGAGTACAGACTTTTCAAGGGTTCTCATCCTCTGTCTGTTCTCTCTCTCCTTTTCTGGAGATAAGAAACTTGCTCTGTTTGGTTTTCATTTCTAGGACAATAAGGGATTATTATTATTAATCCTATCAGGGTTCATTCGTGTGATACACGCACCACTTGAAAGTTGGTAAGACTTAATGAGTATCTTTTGTACAAGAGTCCTCGTATGTAAGACATAAATAAATGAAAATAAAAAAAACACATCCTTTAGATAATTAGGGGCTGTCATTCTTCTTTAAAAATCAAAATGGTAATTTAGATTGAACGCATTAAGTGATAAAGGAGTAACTCTACATCTACTTAGCACTTTTAAAATTCTCTTCTCTTTTCTTAGGATATTCACAAGAATATCAGCAGATCCACTTCTTCACCAAACAGCTACGCTGCTCCAGTCCTTTTCGTAAGTTTGTGTGCATTATGTAATTTAAGCTCATCTACATTGAAGGAGCATGTGTAGCAGTTCAATGACTCAATGCACTCAACTGTTTTTTTTGTTAGAAAATTTTAACCAATCTGTACTGTCTCTGAAAAGTGCCTTGAGATTACATGTGTTGTAAATTGGCACTATATAAATAAACTGAATTGAATTAAGTAAAAGGATCCAGTTTAATTAATATCACACTTTTGAATGCAGGAGCTCCATCCCCTCATGGCCTTTCCTGAGTGCAACCCCTCCCAGGAAGACGGGATTGAGGGCAAATCACAGCCCACAGAGGAATCATGTCTACACAAGGCCTGGGCGCGCTTTCTCAAAGGTGTCTCCTACTTCTCAGGAGACATGGAGGTGTTTGGAAAATGGATGGAGAGTAAGTTCAACTTACTACATCTTCCTATGTTTTAATAACAAAACAGTGCTGATGTACAAAATAGAGAACACCCTGTCCTTAAAATTGGCTGCAACCTATAAGCATTTCCAACCCTTCATCTTGTATTTTGTCAACTGTTCCTCGAGGTAATATTTTTTCCCTGCTCTTTCCAGAACAGTTTATCTTGCTGCAGCTGCTGGACTGGGTTCTGCGTGGAGCGTCCCAGGTGATGTTTGTTAACAACCCTCTGAGTGGCCTTATCATTTTTGCTGGCCTCATTTTACAAAACTATTGGTGGGCTCTCAATGGTTTTGTTGGGACTCTCTTTGCAACCATTTCTGCTCTCATTCTGCAACAAAGCCGGTAAGAAAAGTACATAATTTGAATAAATCAATTTGATAGATTAAAAAAATAATTTCCTAAATAAAATTAGGTTGCATTGATCAGTTGCTATTGCTTTCTCTTAGGGGTGCAATAGCTGCAGGACTTTACGGGTACAACGGCATCCTGGTGGGTCTCCTGATGGCTGTGTTCTCCAATGCAGGAGACTGGTACTGGTGGCTTCTGCTGCCTAACATCTTTATGTCTATGATGTGGTAAGTAGCTATAATAAGGGAGCAAGAAACAAGATTTATCCATTGTCAAACCAGGCTTCAACTTTTTGATGAAGGGATTTTTTTTTGTTTTCCTCGTGGTACCTATTTTCTAAGCCAAATCAGTATGTTTATTTTATTTTAAAAACATTTTCCAGCTTGTTTCTCAATTTTCAAGATAAGAATATCATGATTTTGAGCTTTCATTTTCAGAAAAACAAACAATGTATATTAGATGAAGTTTCAAAGTAAATATCTGGTGAAACTACCTAAATTTACATTTAGATATAATTTGTGCTGGCATGCACTCCATCTATCTTTCATATCACTAGGCTCAAGTCCTTACCCAGTCTGAACCATTGACTATGAAAGCATCATAGGTATTTGGTTATTTCAGAAATAAGTGCCACTCATCATATATCTCAGAGTTGTGCATTCAATCCTGTTTCATTCAGTCAAAGGGAAATCGGTGGTTTGGGTGTTCATATTAGAAAAAGATGCACTTCATTTTCCTGAATTCATTCAATAAGTAATATTCTGTTTGTTGTGTTTTAGCCCAATTGTGTCCAGTGCCCTGGCATCCATTAACAGCCGCTGGGATCTGCCAGTGTTCACTCTTCCATTCAACATCCTGGTGTGTCTCCACATGGTTGCAACCGGCCACTATAACCACCACTTCCCTCAAGTCCTCATTCAGCCACGCTCAGAGCTCCCCAACATCACCTGGTCTGAAATTGACCTGGCTAAGGTCAGCAATAGACCACATTTTCCTTGTGTTTCGTTTTGCTGCTTCACTTCTAACAAGATAAAATGTTGATGTACTAATATGCTATAGAGGACCTTTTAAGTTATATCCGTCTTAAAAGCCTTAAAAAGTTTTTTTAAGATTATAATTGATTGCATTTTTTAATCTTTTTAAAAATTCTTTTAGCTGTTCAGGTCAGTACCAGTGGGAATAGGCCAGGTGTATGGCTGTGACAACCCTTGGACCGGAGGGATCTTCATCATCTCCCTCTTCATCTCTTCACCCATCACTTGTGCGCACGCCATCCTAGGATCTGCTGCAGGCATGGTGTCAGGTGAGGGATCTAAACTAAGGCTTTGCATGCAGATGATAGAACAACAATAAATTACACTTTATATGTGATACCTTATGTATTTACAGATTGAAGAAGTTGTGATGTCATTAAAGAATAAACAAGGTTTAAAAGTGCACAATTTGGCAAACTGTACTGACTGCAGGCTCTCACATTTCAGCAAATTTTTATATTCAAAATAGAGTAGATATGTGGAGCGGAAGAAAAAGCATAAATAATTTTTCAGAGTAATTTTTCAAACAAACATCTCAAAGTGGAGTTTTCATTTATTCACCGCCCCACTAGACCCTGAATGTTTTCTTACTGTACTTTACAAATATGTGACATTTCTTTGTCAGATACACAAATACAAATAAAATAAGTTTAATGTAATTGGTGAAAATGTTCAATGGGTATAGATATTCTGCAAATCACTACATAACTGTTAAGGTTATATTATGAAGTAGCACAAAAAAGCACAAATATTGAGTTCAACAGAACACTGTGCTGCCTCTGTTTCCTTGACATTTGATGTTTATGTGCTTGTAAATTAATTTCTTTTTCTCACAGGTCTGGCTCTGTCGGCTCCTTTCGAGGACATTTATTTTGGTTTGTGGGGATATAATTGTGTGTTAGCCTGCATCGCTATTGGAGGAATGTTTTACGCCCTGACTTGGCAGGTGCACCTGCTTGCCATCACATGCGGTGAGTAGATATGCACAGATAAAAACCTCCATCTAAAAAATGTTAGCTGTAAACAGCTGAGTCAAACATACATCTGGTATTTCTGCTATGCAGTCATGCTAGTTTTATTACTTTATTTGAAAGACCTCTTCTTCTCTGCAGCTTTTTTCTGTGCATACCTCGGCTCAGCCATAGCTAATATCATGTCCAGGGTAAGCACACAGAAAACCTTACACTATAATTTTCCATCTGTTTGCATCTCATTCTGTATCCATATATTCCAGTTTGGTCTGCCGGCATGCACTTGGCCTTTCTGCCTCTCTGCTCTGACATTCCTTCTCTTGACAACGGGGACCAAGAGGATATTTAAACTGCCGCTGGCCAAAGTAACTTACCCTGAAAAAAACCTGGCCTTCTACTGGAGGATGAAGAAGGAAGAGAAGGCAGAAAAAACAGAGAAAGAAAAGAAGATGATAGAAGAGCAGCTGAATGCTATTAATGAGGAGAGGATACTGGATGAGAAAGAACAACTACAACAGGAGCTTAGTAGGATGGAGGAGGGTATGCAATGTTGAAAATGACGGGACAGGTGAAGATGATGACAGGGTCAATACAGAAGAAAGAAACAGAGAAAATAATTTCACGCAGGTTGTTTTTGCTGATTATGTCTGAAACAATACAGAAGAACTAAAAATGTCTGGTGTCACTGTAATGTGTGAATGTAAAAACATGTACTTGTAAATAAATTCATTTTAACCATACCATGAAAAGACTGATATCCGATGGTTTTATAGAGGGTTTTAAAAGCTTGCCTTAAAACAAAGCTGATGAAGACGACACAGTTCAGGGTGTTTTTGATCTGGCAAAATCTGTGAAAAGGCCTGGTATCTGTCGCTAAATGTTTTGTATTTTATTTGATGAACTTTTATCTATGTATGTGAAAAATATTCATGGGCTCTTATGTCAGCACTATTGTAATGTATTTTATTTGATTGTGTCCAACAAGTCCACGAGGGCTACGAAACAATCAAGTGTTGATGTGATATTGATTTCATATCATTTTGAAATAAAATCATGCAGCATGAAATACCAGGTGGTTCTGAAATTATTATGAATCAAACAAACAAGTGGGTCAGAAATAAGCCAAACTTGGTTATTTCCAGCTAAGCTGCAGGGCTATTATAGCACTGGCCCAGTATTGGTCGATTTGACCCGGCAAGATGGGCTGGTTCATTAGAACCCAACGAATGGGCTATAATATTCCAAATTATTATGGGTTGAACTAACTGCAAATTTGGATAACTCCAACCACACATATTTTATAACAAGTCTTTAAGCAAATGTTTGGTTGAAATAATAACAATTATTGGTTGTTTTAACTTTATAATTTATTTCTTCTAGCCAAATGCTGGGTGAAATTAACCAAAGTTTTAGATTGTTTCAAAAGCTACATAAATTTGTTTAGTAATCTTTTTAAATGCTTGGCAAAATTTTGAAATACCTTACCAGATTCTAAGATATTACAGCACATTTATTAGGAATATAAATTGCAATAGACTTATCATATCTTTAAAAAAGATACATGCTAAATATGCTCATGCAAACATGTTATATGTAAGAAACACCATACTGGAATCTTTACATGGCACCGTTTTAAAATGTATCAATACTTAATACTCACATTACAAAAAGCAAGCAGTCAAGTTAAACAGGGGATAATTTAAATTTGTGTCATTAAAACAATGCACAAAAATAACAACTGAGAAGAGCAACAGGCCAGCTGTCAAACTTAACAACACGCTGTACTTGAGGCTGTTGGCTCCATTAGCTACCAAGTGTTTTAGTTTGAAGAAACTACAAGTTCAGACTCTCCTCCTGGCTTTTCATAGACTGCTCTCTGTAGGAATTCCCAAACATATTCACACTGCTTTGGGTATTTAATGTGTAAGATAAAAAATGCCTTAAAGCAAACATTGATGGCTGGAAGCAGTGTAACATGGTGCAATGGCTGTCCAGCAGTGGTGACAGAGGCACTGTCAGATCATTTCCCCCTTGCCGGAATGTAGAGGTGAGGTCTGGATGCCCTGGCCTCATGGAGGTACTCCACCATGTTTATACCAGCAGAAAAAGGCAAAAAAAAGAAAAAAAAAAAAAAAACAGCCGTCCATCTATTGTGTGATGATCCACAGTTAAATATTTTCCGTTTGGTTGTCGAGTGATTTAATGTTGGCAAGGATCATAATGAGTAGAGCTGGTCTTTATGGATTAGCAGTTCGTCTGGCACAAAACACGACAGTTTTACCTTGTTTTTGTTTGCCCCCCTGTCTCAAAGGCTAAGTTCACACTCCGGGCAAATACAATCAAGATCCAATCCTTTTGTCCCTATGTCACTGGTATTTGACTTTTTCACAGCAGTCTAAATCGCCCAATTCCGATTTTTTTACCTCCTCCAAAATTTGAATGGAGCCCATTCTATAGTGGTCCTAAATCAGAAATGGATCTAATAATTATCAGTTGCTACACCACAGACAAATGTGGTGCAGTCTGATTCTTTTGACCTGAAGTGACTCAGGTGAGATTCTTTCATAACTGTGTGACCAGGCTAAGTCACATGGAATCTGACGTTTTTGATCCAATCTGGAATGGTAAAACCGTCAAATACCTTAGTTGATTCTAAGGTGTTACATCACAGTTAAAGCCATCATGAAGAGTTCAGCTCTCTTCCTCCTCACTATCCTTTTTCCGCGTTATCACCCGACTATTTCCCCTGCTTAACATCCATAGACACTGACTTCAAAGGCTGCCCTCTAAAGGACTCTTAGACACCTCTTGTACAGTAATTGATCTTCTCTGCATCTCAGTCACTTATGCTCTAAGCATGGTTGGATGTGATATGTTATTGTTTTTCTGCACATTCAAGCTACTTCAGTCATGTGAACAGCTACAGAATAAAAATCAGATCTGACAAATAATTGGAATTGAGTATTAAGTCCTGTAGAGGTAATGTAGCCAATGTCTAAACGGTCATGCTGCATTTTATCTGACTTACGTCATTGCAAGTGCTCCCACTACACATACACAGAGACTCTTTGCAGCAGTAGTCACTGATTGCTTTTTCAAACCACCGTTCTTAATAGATATGCCATCTTTTCTTACTTTCCTCCTTTGTTAATGATAGGGCCATTACGTCAGCTGCCATGGCCCAAGAGACACTGGCATCCCCTTTAATAAAGCTTTGTTATACGCCTCTAGAGAGCATAAGATTCACCATTACCTCTGTAGACGGTGGGTTGCTGAGTGACATCTACACTCCTTTTTTTGCTTGTGTGGGTTGCTTTGGTATCCTGAATATCCTGATATACTGGAGTTTGATAATGACATATAAATAGTAGTATAAAAGTCTATGCCAAAAACATTGGATTCTAGCAAGAAATTAGAATTATGTATCAAGACCTGTGGTGTAAACATAGCCATAGGCGTGGGGTCAGCAACTTTTTTAAGGCTTAGACCCGCTTCATGATCATAATTATTAAAACAGACATAAATATTCCAAAAGCCCTGTAAGGGGGGTGTTTAAGCACCTAGGGAACCTTACTGGCAGGGTCCCTTCTGATAGGGGGTTGTCTACCTGGCCAGTGGGGCAAGTCGCAATTGACTGCATGTAAAAAAAAGATGTATCCATGTGCCCTCTTGCAACTATTAAGGACTTGAAAAAGAAAAAAAGGAAAAGAAGAAACAAAGGACACAAAACATTGTTTTTTTTTATTGTTGTATTTTAGACAGGGGGATGACTTTCTGTACAATCACAACACAGCTTTCCCTGTTGAGTTAATGGAAATTATTTGCATAATTTAGGTGACATTTTTGTAGTCTATTTCCCAACTGCTTTCATGCTTTTAAGGTAGGTAAAAGCTTTGCTCTAATGAAATTATGTAACAGCAACCTGTATGGAAACCTGCTATGCTACTTCTTCCTCAATCCAGGAAGAAGAAGTATGGAGATAGAAAGACATGATAAACGTTAGACGAGATGATAAAACTCAACACAACACCCCTGAGCATGCCAGAAACTTCTTTAGAAATCTTGGTTGTAAATCTGTCATTTGCAGTCACATGCCTCACAGAAAGCTCATACCACTTATTGTTTATCAACTAATGTTATGTACTTTTTTATTGATGGCAATCATCTAATAATTGAGAGGGTTGGTTTCCTGCATGTGTTTATTGGGCTACATCTGAATTTAGAACGCGTCCCTATCATGCAGTCACACTCTACAGAGCTCCATACATGGTCTACAGTGTGTGAGTCTGGTGCATTAATACAGAGACACATCTATGTAGAAGAAGCAGAACAGAAGCCCTCTAAGATTCGATTTAGAGAAAGACATCAAGAATTGTTTGCAGTCCCTCTGCTCTGCAAACATATATATCAGAAATGCATTGTGATATCTAAAAAATGCGAAACACAGGCCATTGAGGACCAGCGTGAACACCCCTGTCTTAAAGAACCTTAAACCAGCTCCTCCTAAAATTTTAAATGTTCCAATTTGTTTACAAGTCCAAAAACTGACTTAATTCACTGGTTCTGCTTTGTGCAGAGCACAGCAGGCTGATAGACAGCTACTTCTCTTGTTATATAACATCAGGTTATAAGGTTTGGGTTAATTTAACTGCTACCAGTGCACAAAAAAGTGAGATTCAGATTCTGGTTAATTGATGCTTACAAACAAAATTCTTTTGCTAAATTAGTTCAATTGTTCAGATCCATTTTTTTTCATAGCAAAGCTGTTTATTAGGAACATAGATATGTGGAAAGTTTTGTTGACTTTTATCCTGATCTAAATAGGGTTTTGTGATGTTTTGGTATTGCTGTTGATAATGTTTTTTTTTTCCTAATCAGAATGCAAAGAAGGTGGGAATGCTTCCATCTGTTTTTTTTTAAAGAAATTACTCCAGTGCTTATGGGAGACGTATGGTAACCTCTGTTAAATTTAATGTTGAAATGCCAGCAAATTACCAAGGCCTCAGACTGTTCTTTACTGTCATCACATAAGAATCATGTCCTTTGAGGTCAATATAGACTGTCTACCTGTTCTCATGATGAGCAATCCAGGTTTGCTTTTGTGATACAGAGTGAACAATGTAAAGCTCTTTGCTTTCTTTTGGAAATTATTGGACCACATTCTATTCTATTCTGACCACAAGGCAGAATAGATTTTTATTTAGTTTGTGGGCACGGATGGCTGAATAAAATCCCCTATATATATATAGTTTTTAAATTTTAACTGACAGTCTTGTTTAAGGATTGAAATTTGAAACCAACCAGGAAGAGGGCTGTTTTTTTTGCTCCATAACTACACACGCATTAAACATGTGATCATACCTTTGCACTCAGCCCATCATAAGCTACGGTATATAAGAAACAAATACAATCCATCCAGTTAACTGCAATCTAATTCATAAACAGACCATATTTGGAGTTATAGACACACCTCTAAATTAAACTGTTATATAAAGATCAAAAACAGCAGAAATGTCAGGGGGAAAGTTGTAGGGACATGGGATGTACAAATAAAATGTTTTGAAAAAAATCAAAGCACTGATCTACAGTATCAACCATGCTTAACTGGAAAGAGTATGGATCCACCAATAAATCACTATCCATTGCCAGACAGAACAGAGAAAACATTATTCAGAGAAGCAGCCAAGAGATTCAGACCTTGGAGGATCAGCTAAGGTGGGAGAATCTGTTGCTTGTTAGATGCAGATTACCCAAATCTCAAATAAAGTTTCCAAATCTAGTGATCAAATGTTATTGTAGGTCTTAAAGGTCTCCTCCCACTTTCACTTTTTAAATGTTAAGAAAAATTGAATCAAACGAAGGATAAGAACCTTCTTCTTCTTTTTTTTTTTTTTTTTTTTTTTTTTTTTTTTTTTTTTACATATCTGTACATGGGTGCATTCCTGTAAAGTCACAGCATATATTTGTCATGATCTGCTCTGATAGCTGGCCTTGATTGCTTATTTCACTCACCTGCCTAGTTCTGCCCAGTTCCTAATAATCTCTGATCTCATCCACCTGTAGGTTCTGCCTTATATTCAGTCCAGCCCAGCCACAGTGGCCAGATCATGGTTTGGTGTTTGTTTGCTGTCTGTTTGTTTATGCCCTTTAGTTTGTCTGTTTAGTTTATTCTATGGTTTAGGTCCTGTTTCCTGGCGGCCAGTGCAGTGAGAGGGTTTTAGTGTTTGACTTGTCCTCTGATCATGGCCTGGTCCTTTTCCGCGGAGCCCTCAGGGTTTTGGCTCAGAACACGGAGAAGGACAGTTTTATTTCTGTAAGCCTGGCTCCAAGGAGGAGACTAGTTTAAAGTCCTGCTGAAATCCTGGTTCCACGTCTCGTCTCTGCTTTCCTCTATCACTGAGCCTGCCCATCTGCATCTGAGCCTGCCTGTCTGCTTCTGTGCGTGTCTGTGTGGGCACGCTTCTGCACCTGTCTGACTCTGGACTCTGAACCTGCCTTCACGCACTAATGGATTCCTGGAACCTGAATCTGTACCTTCCTGTGTGGATCGGAACCCCTGAAAGGACTGCGGGCTCCTGGATTCCAGAACTACTTAAGTCTGATCTAAATTCCTGTCCTGGAGTCCTGCTTGCTCTCTGGGGTTGCTACATTGGGGAGGATCTGGACGGCTCAGAGCTGCTTCTCTTTGGCAGTGCATCGGCTTATCTTGCCTATGATTGAGAGGGTGGACTGAACTCTTAAACCAGGTAAGTGACTCACTCTGATAATCGTCTCCTGTTCAGACGCTCATGGTCACTTACCTGTGTTTCTCTTTAACCAGAGTGTCGGTGATTGGGAGGTGCCCCGCTCCCCTCCTGCAGTAGCTGTGAGCTGCAGATCCACAGGAGCACGCGTCTGTTCTGTTTGGTTATCTTTATTTTGAAAAAAGTTTTCAACTTTCCTGCTGACTGTCTCACCTTACTGGGTCAATTTGTCCCGCTTCATGACAATATTTTCCCATTAGTTAATGTTATGAAAGCGGTCTCACTCCATTTTTTTTTCTTTGAGGATTTAAGCAAAGTAAAAGCTTTGCTCCAATGAAAATATGTAAGAACAACCTTTATGGAAACTTGCAAACCCATTAATCAACCCAAACATGGAAAGTGGGAAGACATAAGTTTTAAACATGAACATACCTTGGCAGAAACTTCCAGGCGATTCTGCAGAAAACTCTTTTACATACAAAATCCTGCAAGAGCATTAGGGATCAACAGCTCAGGTGGGAGAATCTGTTTCCAGTTGGTTGTGCGTTACACAAATCAAGCGTTCATGGAATGGCGGGGAAAAAAGAAGAGCTGTTTGGGTGGTGTATACAGGGGAGGGAAAGGGTGACCTGGCCAGATTAGACCAAATATTAACCCTCTGACTTTCATTTAAGAGACTATGTCTAGTGGAAAACAATTTTCATCAGCCAGCAATCCATCAGCCAACAATCTATCCATTGGCTAAAATAATGAGGTGGAAATATCAGGCTGTAGGGATGATTTTCCCCTTAAAGCGTGTTTAGACCCTGATGGACCTGAAGGCAAACCCATCTACAGTTATTCAACTCATAATGCTGCACTACTTTCTGTATAGTGTAAAAGTCCAATTGAAATAGATTTTTTGGTTAATTTCATCTTAAAGGAATAGTACACCCAAAACATGATTAGCCTTCATTTTCTACTCACCCCCATGCTGAACAACACTCTGGAGTACTTT
>NW_015150533.1:1272661-1273552 GCF_000732505.1 Cyprinodon variegatus
GGAGGCTGCCCGGCCTAGAGGCTGCTGATGAAGGGATTTCTACTGTCGGCACACCGCTGGTATGTGGGGGTCTGAGCGCCTCCAACAGAAATAGTATAGGCAGGATTGTAATCTGGATGATTACAATCACAGATTAAGTTTTCAGGTGGACTTTCTCAGTGAAAAACATATTAAAACTACTTTTCACCCACAGATCAGAGCATATATAGTTGCGATTGTTACAGGCAGAGAGATGATAGGTTAGCTCCTCCCAATGCGCATCAGACTCACTTTTTTCCACCGCGCAGCTGGAGCAGCAAAGCTGTTTCAGCCGTGCATCAGAACTAAACTTGTACAAGCACCAAAAATGAAGCAGCATACGCATTTTTGCATCTCTTGCTGCTTGTGGTCTGAACGTAGCATAAGTGCTCTTACATTTCACATTACAGTCACATTTCATCATACTGGTTAGTCCTGTATGATCTGAGCTGATAAACATACAGAACACCCCGTCCTTGGCAGCCGTGCTAATATCATCACAAAAATGTCAGCATGACATTTTGAAGAGCTGCATTGTTCGGATGACTGCTATACTTCTAGTAAGTATTGTCACTGAATGTAGACTGTCAGGTGCCCTAAAAAGCAGTCATACCTAATAAACTTTTTGGTATTTTCTCTTGTTAAGCATAAAAAAGTAATATGTATGGCTTCTACTAGACAAAATTCGTTTTGTATACACTCTTTGAATACAAAATCCCAATAAAAATTGTCAAAGTCTGAGTCTAATTTCTCATTTGCTTTTACAAAAAACATTTTTGAAATGTCTGTCGTTGTTTTTATTTGGCATTTTTTATTCTTGTATCCCAGGAATGAGATTCAAGAAACAGAGCTCATAATAGGAGAATCCTGGAT
>NW_015150533.1:1273944-1276203 GCF_000732505.1 Cyprinodon variegatus
AAAAATATCAGAAAAATCTACTTGAGTACAGTAACGAAGTATTTGTACTTCGTTACTTCCCATCTCTGCTGAGCACCTTTTAGAGCAGCACACAACTCTAACCGAGGAACAGATTGTTGCGTCTTTGGAGTAACACTAGACCGAGCTGACCGGAAGGCAACCTCAACTTCTCCTTCAGGACTCTCTGTCCTGAGATAAGCCACTGATCCATATACCTGTTCGGAGGCATCACAGAATACATGGATATCTCTCATGCAGTTGGGCTGGTCTAGCCTATGACTGGTGTAGCACCTAGGCAGTGATTCCAGTTCTGCTTCCCATGCATACCACTTCTGCAGGAGGACCTCAGGGAGTTGTGGGTCTTCCCAACCCCTTTGTTTCTCCATAGGTGGTTTACAATAACTTTGGCTTGGGTGGTATAAAACACTATCTGAAGATCATACTGGCTGGCTAAAACTCTATAGATGGTCCGCATAGTTGCCAATGAGCAATCAATGCGTCTGTGTTTGTAAGTGAGGGTGTCAGACTTATAGTTCCAATGTAGGTCAAAGGCTGGCTCTCGGATGTTGGACTGACCTTGACTGCAGCTTCAACAACAGCATCATCATCATCTTCAAAATTCACTGCCTGCCTGGAGGAGATAAAGACGTGGAAAACACAGTTTTCTCCAGTTCAACAGCTCCAAAACTGAGGCATCCTTGTTGGCACATCACACCAAGTCCAGTCATCCTCCAGTACCGGTATAACCAGTACCAGTATAACCATCTCTGGCCAGGACATTCCCCTCTCCACAACAGTCACCAACCTCGGTGTATGATTTGACCCACAACTAACCTTTGAACCCCATATCAAACACCTCTGCAAAATCTCCTTTTATCATCTAAGAAATATTTCAAAACTCCATTCTACACTCACCTTGGCTGATGCAGAAAAACTGATCCATGCCTTTGTCTCCTCCAGGCTGGACTACTGTAATTGCACTTCTCATTGGGCTCCCTAACAAGATTCTGCAGAAACTACAGTGGATTCAGAACAGTGCTGCGAGGATCCTGACGAGAGTCCGAAAGTACCACCACATCACACCCATTCTCCACTCCCTTCACTTGCTTCCTGTTTCTGCAAGGGTGAATACAAGGTCTCAATTCTGACCCACCAGTACATCTATGGA
This sequence comes from Cyprinodon variegatus, assembly GCF_000732505.1. Lineage (NCBI taxonomy): Eukaryota > Metazoa > Chordata > Actinopteri > Cyprinodontiformes > Cyprinodontidae > Cyprinodon > Cyprinodon variegatus. The sequence continues at coordinate 1,275,113 of NW_015150533.1, forward strand.
AATGCCCCACCATACCTGAAGGAACTGCTCACCTCTCTGACTACAACATGATCCCGCCGCTCAAAACACTCAAGCCACCTCCTCCTCCCCAAGACTAAGCTAAGCACCATGGGCCATGGGCGATCGTGCCTTCAGCTCTGCCGCTCCTGGGAACTGGAATCAGAATCAGAATTAGAATGCCCTCCCTGATCATCTTAGGAAGCCACAGACTATTCAGACTTTTAAAAAAGGATTAAAAACATTTATTTTTAGAAGGACGTATGACTTTTAACATTTTGCAATTATGCTATTGATTTTATTCTTAAGTGTTTTAAAGCGATGTTTAGTTTTAAATTTTGATTTTACCCTTCTATGATGATTTTACCTGTAGCACTTTGAGATTTTTTCTTAAATGTAAAGTGCATTACAAATAAAATTTATTATTATTATTTTTATAGCCACAGCTCTCAGCTGGATGACCTGAGGTCTGGAGGCATATCATGGATGACATGTGGATCGTTACTAGCCCACTGCCTCAACTCAAAGCCCTCATCAGCCAGGAGGTGGCGCAGTTTGTCAACAAGTGCCTTGGCGGCTATTGGACATGCGAGACTCTGGAAGCAGTTGTCAATGTAAAATGACTTATTAATGGCAACATTAACATCTTCTTTAGGTTTACTATGGTCAATGATGTGTTTTTGCAATGCTCACGTTGTGCAAGAAAGGCCACAAGCAGTTTCCAAATGGAAGCACCTGCCACTCGTAGACATCGAGAAGCTTGTCTCGGTTCATGTCCCGCTACAGAAACTGAAGCAGGGATCAATCTGCAGGTAGGAGCCTCAATTGATGGAACAAGCCACAAATATTGCTGCTAAAAGCCACAGTATATTCTCTGAAACGTAGGGTCACCGCTAGCAAGGCTGGACTGAGAGTGGGACCTGGTAAGAGGAGTTGATTTAAGTTGCAGCCTTGGTGCTGGAATGAACAGTTGTAGACCATATATGTAGACCATATACCGTATTTTCACGACTATAAGGCGCACTTAAACGTCTTTTTTTCCCCTCAAAATGTGCAGTGCGCCCTATGGTGCGGTGCGCCCTATGTGTGTTGTA
>NW_015150533.1:1277826-1290420 GCF_000732505.1 Cyprinodon variegatus
TGCGCCTTTTAGTACGGTGCGCCTTATGGTCGTGAAAATACGGTATACTAAACTTCATCACTGGTCTCAGATTGATGATCCACCAACATCTCCAACTTTTCTATCTCCTTCTGCTTAGCAGCAGCTTGTTCTTGGGAGTAGGCTAGGCACTTCTCTATGCCTCTCAGGAGAGGCAAACCTGTATCTGGTGTGGCATTCTGGAGAAGCATGTTCTTGATACAAAGAAGGGGTGTAGCATAATGCTCAACACCACTGACAATGACTCTTTTTTGTTCTTCTAGGAGCATGACTGTCTCTTGATCTTGTCGAGACCTAACTAGTAACTTCTTACTGCAATAAGTGAGCACATCCATCTGCCATAATTTCCCTACACAGGAGAACAGCTCTGGGGGTGACAATATAGAAGAGGAGAGGAGGTGAACCTTTGTGATGGATTCAATGGCTTGAGCTGGTCCCTGTAGTGTCCACCCAAGGAGAGTCTTCACTGCTGCTGGCCCACCAGGTGGTCCTAGTCTGACCGGCTCCACAGGTGTAATGAGGTGTGCGTAATCAGCACCACTCAGCAACATGGGATGGACTCTGTTTAGAGGAAGCAGAGGCACACCTGACAGATGTTTATACTTCTGCTGGAGTGAGACAACTGGATGGGAATGTTCTGCTAAACTCAGTTGCTCGGCTGTAAAGGAATTGTGGATGCCATACACTTTGTTCGGGTTGGCTGCTGGGAAAATTGTGAAAGACACACCCCTGGACCTCCTTACTTCCTTTAAGGCCTACAGGTAACTGTTTGGCAGCAGACTGAAGCAGTATTGTCCACTCTGATACATTGTCTAAAACAGTATACATCTCAAGGGGCTTGTCACTATTTCTCAGGAGTACCGTACTGATCTTTAGTAGCACCTTGCAGTTGTAGACTGGCCGGTCAACATACATGATTTTGTTTGCAGTGTTAACAAGGCAGCTTTCTGCTGAAGGTGAAACTGATGCTTGTTCCTCCTCTGCTTTCTCATTCACCTCATGCAGTACTAGCAGATGTCTCTTACCACAGGTTTTGCAGGGAGCTCCAAGTGTACACTTTGCCGCTTGGTGATATCGTCCACAACACTTAGTATTTGTTTTAATCCAAGTCACCTTCTGTTCTTTGCTCAAAGTCTTAAAGTTAGAACAGTTGTTCAGGAAGTGCTTTTCGTATTCTAGCCAATCAGCAAAGTCAATAAGGGTAGGGATGGCTACTCTCAGGGGGTGGATAAATCTTTTAAAGTTGGCATTGAGGTCATAGGTCAGAATTGCTTCATTCCTGCTTTATTCAATAATGGAAGAATTTTATTATATCTAAATATTAAGAGTATATAAGTAATTTATCTATGCAATAACAGTGATTTAAAGATGGCAATACCAATACACAAATTAGCAAACATATACTCAAACCATTTTAATTCTGGATGGGTTGGAGATTGAATCCACAGTACAGTATAAGTTGTCTTTTACTTCTCAGTAATTTCAGGTAGTTGGATCTTTCTTTAAACACACAATTTACATTCATAATATGAATGTTCAAAATGCATAACTTGATCTTAGTGAAACACTTGAAAATGTTTGTTAATTCAACCCTTCTTGTTTCTGTGTGTAGCTGTGGCTGTCAAATAACTGTCTCTCTGACCCTGTCCCCAGACGCTCAAAGAGACGGTGTGGCTCACATATTATCTGATGACTAAGAACAGAGGGACTCAGTATTCAGGCACTGTTGTCCCACAGACAGTTGGATAACTTAAAAGCATTTATCAAAGCAACAACAAAGAGTTTGCAGATCTGCAGCAGCAGCAGCGGCTAGGGTATCCAGGGCATGTATCTCTGGCAAGAGATAACACAGGTTAGTGACCACGAAAACCTGATGGAGGATGATCTGAAGGTGTGAGTCACTAATCTGGTTTAGAATTCAGTCCATGCCCAGAAAACGAGGTTGATACCAGCCGGTCAGGTGACAAGACACAGTGGTTGCCGAACAGAGAATTCCAGATGCCGAAGCCTTGACGGACACAGAACTGACAGGAGATCAGATCTGAGAAGATGACGGAAGGCAGAATATTCAAAGGGCGAAGCCAAGAGGAAGATCCAGGTACAGTCCACATTAGAATAAGACAGAATCTGAAGACAGGTCAAGCAAACAGATCAGCATGGGAATGGACAGGCCTAGAGGTCCACAGAGTGAAAAGTTTAGCATCACAAACAATCATCTCCACTAAAATACTCTTACCACTAGCTTGAATATTCTGGCACCGATGACTGGGAGCAAGCACTATAAATAGAGGCAGGGGCAGTTGGATCAGATGAGCAGTTATGAGAAAACCGGACAGAATTGGACAGGTGAATGAGAGGAGCAGTTAAGCCGGTCCTCAGTGCCCAGATCATGACAGAACCCCAAAACCCCATAATGGTTCTCCTTAGTTTTAACCATTATGTAATGATTCTATACACAAGAAGGGGAGCAACAAGGCTTTATACTTGTTGTCCTTCTCTTTTAATTTGAAAGCTTCTCACTCAAAGGTTAATTATCTGCCTAAAAGTACAAATCCACCAAAACTGATTGGTGCAAGCAAAACCTGAGAATCGTTTTTACTTTAAGAGCTTCACTGCCATCTACTGGTAAGATATATAATGGCCTAAAAGTGAAAGTAAGAGTAGTGCCACTTATATTATGCCTTACAGCACTGCTGTGGTTCTTTGATTACCTTTTTACACATGTACTTACATTCTGATTGTCAGTGAGTTGCTTTGAAGTAGAAATCCCTTTAAGTAGTCTTCAGATGAGCTGTTCTCTCAAGATTTATATTTTAATTTACAAGTGTTACAACATTTAGGGTTAGAAACTTTTTTTTTTTTAGATTTTTATCTAGAAGTAAACACTAACTCTGTATTCTTGCTACAAGTGCAAGTGAACAAACAGGAAGGTTAAATAATTTACCTCTAACCACATTTGGCAGCTATGAACACTGAATTCTCTTCAAAAGATGGTCTGTGCTGATGCAGATGTGTGCTGAAAACTAATAAAATGATTGAAATTCAACTGTACAAACGGTGAAAAATAGGAAATTCGTAAAACCTGGGAGTTAAGAAAGGAGGGGAAATAAAACAGTTTAAGCTACATGAGGAGCTTAAAAAAAAAACAATTACGCGATTAATGAATGACCAGTATTTGACATAAAAAAAACTGTAGTTTTCAATGAGACTTAGTTGCAGTGATTTTATGTCGTAGAGAAGAAGGGGTATTATGTTTAAGAGCGACATGAATGCATACTTTTGTCAGGCTGAATCTAATTCTAAAGAGGAAGTATTATCTTAAATAAACAGATGATTGATTAATGATACACCAAATAGGTGACTAAGATAATAAAACTGTGTTAATCCACAGAGTTCATTATTTGCTAAATCAACTAATAATGCCAACAGAAATCTTTACCATGCATCAATAAAGGCTTTTTGTGCAGCCTTGCAACTTTGTAATGGATGTAATATTTAATATATACACCATTAATCTACCTCAGAACTAGGATACATAATATTCATTATTTTATCAAAATGATTGCATCTAAAGCTCTGATAAAAATCAAAGATTATCTTATGAGTCAAAAATGTATTTTTGGTGAGGCAGTATACTTCCCAAAAAGATTCGGATGCAGCTTTATTTGAGGTTTCAAATTTCTTGGTTGGTGATTAATAACTGCTGATAGCAATAGTCTAATAAATTACTATATTGGTGAAAGAGAACTGGATTCTAACAGCCAGTCCAGGAGTCCAACCTTTTATGGGAAAGACCCTGGTAAGAAGATTACAGTTATAATCATCTGACTAATAGTTACTTGGTTTTACCCTGGATTTGAATGACTTGTTAATTAATTAGCTCCAACTTCTAGTTATAAGTACTTAATATATTAAATCTTTTCTGATAAAATATTGCATTTGACTATTCAATTTAATGAAAAAATGTAATTATGATATTCTGCAAAATGCAATAGCTTCCATTTATCTTATTTAATATGTTAACCTCAGACTTATTGGTGATTTACTGGTACTACCTTCTTAATAACATTCGGATAAGGATAATTTAATAGCATCTAGTAGAGCCTTGCAGTAATGTATAAATGCAGTGTAAATAAAAGCCTCATACAATGTTTAATATATGTGAATTATTTTGATATAGAAAGAACCAACACGTCGTAACCAAAGACTAAGTGATGTAAGATGTGAATTAACTTTTATTATTAACTTTGGTAACTTAAATTACAATTCATAAATAACATCGCTGGAGAGGGGCCCAAAAAATACAGTCAGCCTAGTTTAGATAATTTATTTAATCCAGCTCTGTCTCCATCAATGACAAGAGCTTTGTCAACCCGTCCTTTTTCAAGGTACCATTTAGAGGAACATTTCTTCAGATCTCTTACAGCATCTTTATAGGTAGGAGTGGCACTCGCTGTTATGTAAATACACAGTCTTTAAACATGTGAAACAGAAGAAACTTTAATGGAAACGTTAATAAAGGTAGCAACAGGGAAGTGAAAGTACCTCTCTGGACGTGGATTTGTCTTTAAAAACATTTCAATAAATAACTAATTCTGAGGCGTGACACTCCTGCTTAACACCAGAGCAACAACAAAACGGTCAACATGTACGAACAGATAACATCTGCCTGGAATCTAACATCTGCCTGGTATCTCTAACATCTGTCTTGTACCTCTAATATGCACAGTAGCCCTTGTAACACAACATTCATGAGAAAAAAACCTTCTTTTTGGTTGTCTAAATACAGAAGTAACAAAAAAAGCTTTGACCTTAACTCAAGATAACCTGGACTTTACAATGTACACAGACAACAGAGACCAGGTTGTGAAATATTCAAATTCAATGTCTAAAATTGTACATTTTCAAAAGCTCACTGCTGACCATATTTACATTAAAGTTACACTTTACACAGGTATATACTCAAAATAAAAAAGGTTAGAGGCAATAAAAGCAGAATAAAACATATGGATCAGAGCTAGGGTTGGAGTAACTAAAATAAAGAGACCATTTGGCTCCAGTGTTTGCTGCCTGCTCTCACCTGCTGTAAGACACATTGGGTGATTAAAATCTGCCCTGGTTTTCAGTCCATCCTTGACTTCACACAGTGGGAAGGTTTCTTACTACATTCAACTAATGCCAAAACAGTTTGGCATTTTAAGCAATCAATCATCTAACCTATGATCCCCATTGCTAAGTGCTCTAGTAAAAGGAGTAATAGGGGTTTATTTGACACAACTGCATGTTTCTCCTGCCGTGTCTTCACACACATACATTAGGGATGTTGACATTAATCTTAAATTGGATTTATCAAGAGGACATTTTATAGCTTAAACAGCTTGGTGCCTGAGATGCAGCAGGAGCTACAGGAGGTTTGTTTCTTTCTTTGAAGCATGATTGTCTAATAAAGCACAAGGTTTAGATGAGAACTGCGGAGGAGGTTTGGTCGACAGCATAAAATACGAGGAGTGTATGTTGAGTCTGACACCGGCGAGTCAGACTCACAATCAGAACCACCCTGAGCTATCAAGTAAAACTGACAGGACTCATCTCAGAAACTTTTTATCCAGAATGAGCTCTTAATTAGTGCTCTAATCCAGATACTGGGAGTTAAGGGACAGAGTCCAAAAATAGTGCAAACGCTGCTGCCGTCTTGAAGATGCACCCCACCTGCTTGTTATTGAGGTGAGTTCAGGTTGAATTAACATTCTTAAAGCCATTTTCCCAAAGCTTGCAAGTTGCTTTCCATCCAGCGTTTGTTCAGCCTGATGGTTTCCAGAGCCTCTTGGACGCTCCTCATCTGGGAGCCACGCTGCTTCAGGTTGGAGAAGAAAGCCTGGACCTAAATAAGACAGAAAGGATCAAAGAACCTCTAGTCCCTCAGGTTTACAGGCTTTAATATACTATTGTTCTGAAATTATTCCCTTTATGTTTCATTAGAAGATCTATGTATTCTCTTGGTTTTTATAACCTGGTAGCACAAGTAGTGTACATTTGGATCTTATTTTTAAGTTCTATGTGTATAACATATAAAAAAACCCTGAAAATAAAAAAAACTTGATTCTATAGTTAGCCTCAATACTTTATAAATCCTGCTTTAGGTTTTTAGGGGGAATTTTCTTTACCAGCTTTAAAGATGGTTTCTTCTCTGTCGCTACTTCTGTGCTTCACAGCTTGGGAACATCAACCAGATTATAAGATATGAAGTACCACAAATTCCCAACTTCCAGGATATACTTTTATCCAAATCATTTCACTGCTTGCTCGAAAGTGAAATTCTGTATAAGTTTTGGTTTGTCAACACATTTTAGAATTGCCCCATATTTTACTCATTGGAGATACCCTTAATCTCCGCCCAACTTTCCTGACCCCAATAAAGAAAAACAGGCTTTTACAGAAAAACTGAATTTATACTGACATCAAATTATACTTATCTGGACTGTACGTACTAATTACATAATTTCTTAAGGCAACTGCTTACACTAGATTTTATCTGAGCAGACATCTGAGCAGAGGGGATTGAATATGTGTTTCTACTAAGTTCATTATTATGCGTTACATCATGTTGGTCAATCATGTGGTATATTTCTGTCATATTTATAAATACCTGGTCAAAATGTGCCTGTGTGGAGAACTGGGAGGTGGTGGATTTGATGATTGTCTGGATGGCAAAAGAGCCCACAGGAAACCTAGTCAGACAAAGGGAAAGCTCTAAGGACACTCAGAATCTTTGACCTTTTTATTGCAGGTTAAATTAAGACCTAAATGTTCTTAAAAAGGAATTGATATTATGATAATTACTTCTCTATGAGGCGGTCCCAGTTTATTTGAATAAAATCCCAAGCAAACAAATGACCAATAAAACCGTTACAGACGGTGTTGATGATCAGAGGCAGTTCCTGTGTCTGGATGATAGCGCCATTCAGACTGGCCTTCAGAATCCTGCACACATGGAAACAACAAGTTCAAATGTCGCTTATAATGCACAAGGCCACAAGTGTTAAATGCTTGGAGAAAGAAAGAGAAAAAGTATTATATATTTTCAATTAATAAGTCCTGTCAGTACTAGACATTATTTTTATTTTAGTGTGAATTATATCCAGAGCATAGAAATAAAAGCTGTGTTGTTCAGGGTAGTAAACACATGTGATATCATAGCTATAGTAAACCTTCATGAAAATGTCACTGAGACGTTTTCAGACAGCAGCTTGAAATTAAATGGGAATCCAACCTGGTCCTGGTATTATGGAGTGCTGTATTTTAAATAAGAATTCTACATAACTGTGAACTGAAAGAATTCGAATATGTTTTTCTTTTAGATAAGAAAACAAGGAAAACTGTGGTGTACATTTGAAAATTGAAAAAACATTTCAGAAACAATTTTTCTGCGATTACTGGTACCAGACTTTAGGAGGTTTGTTTCCACCCACTTTGTACATCTGGAGCCTGAAATTGTGCCTATTGTTTTTTTTTTTTTTTTAAAAAGCTCAGATTTTTAACTGGATCAAGGTGTGGAGTTTTACTTAGTCATTCTGACAATGGTAAATGTTTTGATCTAAACTTGCAATCCTTTCAATCTTTGGCATTATTTTAAGGCTCATTGTTGTACTGGAAGAGGAATCTCATCCAAGACTCTGGTCTTAAGCTTCTGACAACTTATTTTCTTAGACTGCCTGTATTCAGCTCCTTTCAACTTGCAAATAACTTAAACCAGGTTCCTCGTCCCTGCTGAGGAGATGCATTTCCACAGCTTGCTGTGGCGCCCTCCCTGTTTTGATGTGTTCAAGGTGGTAGGCATTGTTTTTTTTATCACAAATACGGTTTTGTACTTGTTTTGGTGTTTTGGACACTCTTATCTGACCAGAATACCTTCTTCCTCCTGTTTGCTGTAATCATGTTTCAATGCATGACTGGTGGCAAACTGCAAACAGCCTTTTTAAGAATTTATTTCACAATCTTCTGAAAAATCTTAGATAAAGTCCAGTTCATGAAAAATAGCTACTATGGGAACAGATTCATACAAAGCAACGTCTCCAAAGTGAAAAGTTTGACCAACTAATAGACAGACTACATTTACTAATTTGTTGAATTCTGAACACAAATGACTGCACTAGGTTTTATTTAGGGGTATTAAACTAAAGTTTGTCATATTGTTTTTTTTTGTTTTTTTTTTTGCTTTGATTTTCATCACATGAAATCCCCAAAATAAACAATGTTTTGTAACAACCTGAAAGAACTGGGAAGGAATTCAGTTTAATAAATCTGTTCAAAGGCATTTAGACCCTCACCATACAATACGACGCGGGTCCTGAGTAGAAGCCAGGCCTTTCAGTATCTTCCGCTTCTCAGCATCATTGCTGGTAGTTGTGTACAAGGTGAGCAATGTTTTCCAGTCATCTTCCGACTGAGCTGCCACTGTAAAGACAGCCTGCTGCAAATCACCTGGGATCCTAAAGGAATACAAAATAAAGTCTGTCAACTTTTAATCCATTTCAAGACAGTTTGCAAAAGATCTTAGATTATATTATTAACTCAAAGGTCACACAGATATTGCACTTACTTCATGGTGAAATTGGAGTCCTTGTATTGTTTGAACAGGCTTTTGGCTTTGTCGATGCAACTTTCTTCATTCAGAATGCAGGCTGTGAAGACAAGGCTTGAGCGCAGTTCCTGTTTTGATAGACTCTGCTCCTCTTCCCATGATTGATTCTTCATTAAAGAACCAAAATGATTCAGAATGTATGTCTATTGAATGAAAAGGAAAAAAAAAAATCATGAATACATTATCACCATAAACGGAGGAAAAAACAAACCTTTGCAATCTCACTGATACAACATAAAGAATTGCTACAGCTTTCAAATTACGACCTACAGATAATATAAAATAGTTATTTTTAACATTTAGATTCTATTTTGATATTTACTGACTTTCCAAAACATTTAAATAACAAGTACCTTCATGCGAGCTACCAAGCCAGACTCCTGTCTTTTATCGAGCAGTCTGTTGATGCGGTTGAGCTGCAGCAGGGCTTCTTTTACAGGTGCAGTCCCCGTTTCGTTGGACATGGCGTTTAGCAAGCTAAGGACTTGTTCAAATGGTACCCGTCCCAGTCTAATGATCAACCAGCGCAGTGAGGAAAAGAGGCAATGTTACAGTGAAATATTAATTAACAATTGATCTTTAATAAAAGAATATAGAGAGAAAAAGAAGCTTCAGGTAGAATTATGGTGAAAATTAAAAAGAGAGATAACATTTCGCCTTTTTGCTTCCCTTCATTGGATTCATGTTAAATCCAGAATTGAAGCTAAAATTGTCCTTATCTATATAGGCCTAAATAACCCAGCAATCAACATCTTTCATCTTAGATGATAGAACTGGGTCTGTTTTTCAGTGTTTAGTGCTGTTTCCCTCCTAGAAATAGCTATGGGCTCTGCCTTTACTGTGACTAATAACCCATTGCTACAGGCTCCAGTTCTGACACAGGCCTCCCCCTCATGCCGTGTCAAAAGGAGCTTTCCTCCATCCTGGGCAAGGGGGCAATTGAGGCTGTCGATCCTCTACGGCAACCCAGACAGTACTACTCAACATAATTCCTTGTGGCAAAAAAGACAGGTTCTTTTCGCCCCATTTTAGACCTAAGGGGACTCAATTGGTACCTGAAAGTCCTTCCCTTCCACAAGATCACTAGACTCAAGACTTACTTGATTGGTCCGTGTGAACTAGTCTGACCAAATCTTCATCTATCGATCTATGGAATTTCTTTCATGATAAAGATGAAATACACCTAAGCTGAGGGTGCAGATTAACTGAAGGGTGATTTTAAATCAACTTAAATTTCCTTTTATAGCCGAACGGCCATCACCTACATCCTAACACTGGATCGATGCATTCATTCAGTCAAAATGTGCTTTGATAAATTTGAATCAATTAAGTAAATTAACTCTCAAATGACATAATTTATTTGGGTCCCCTCAAAGTTTGAAAACAATGTTGAGATGTGCTGTGTGTACCTGGACAGAGCAAAGATGTTATGTATTAGTGAGGCTCGGTCTTCTGGCGTGAGAATAGTGCTGTTGTTGGACAAGGCATCAGTGAGAGCATTCCAACCATCGTTCCCATAGTCGACAATGTAGAAACCAGTGTTCTTGTAGTTCAGTTTTAGCCACTGCACACTTTCTGGCACCTTGAGATTTTCTTAAACACACAAACATTCATCATTAAACACAAAACCCTGAACAACGACATCTACATCAAACTAAAGCTTTGTACTCTACCTGTCTTGCTTTTCAGAGTGAACATCTGTCTGCACTCAGAGGCCAAACTGCAGCTGTCATTCACGTATGTGATGGGAATGTTCCACAGTCTACAAACAGAGATCGCAGCAGAGTTGTGTTTAATGTTGCATTTCTGGAACTGACTGGCCTGATGATGAAAAACCCACCTGGATCCTTTTGTGGTGCTGTCAGATGTGAGCAGGAAGGGTTCCTGAGAGAGGATCACTTTATCTCCTTTACGACTCATGGTGACCAATGGGAAACCTTTCTGTGATGCCCATGTACTCATCATCTCGGAAATATTCTGACTTTGTGTGGAAACCTCCACATCCAGACAGGAAAGCAAACAAGTAGTTTTACAACTAAATAATGAAAACTTTATGGAGAATATAAGAAAATATATTCTAACATTTAGGTCAAGCTTCTGTTTAAAAAATGGTGCAAAAGTCATTACCAAATCTTTTACATGATCCACATTTAGTTTTTTTTTTATTTAAAATAAAGATCATAAGACCTAAACAAAGTATATAGAACTGTAAAACTAATGAAATAAGATCACTGTTGGGCGGGAACAGAATTTTGCTTTCAGGCTGCGAGAAACAGTAGTAATGATAACAGGTTATGGCTATTATTGCACTGATTAGTTTAACTGCCGGTGCAGATTTCTGTTTTTTCTTTCATGATTTTCACTGGAACATATTTAAACTCATTTTGTTAGAATTTTTTTTTTACCATGAAATTCAAAACTGATAAAATATACATTTCTGCAGCCAAACTAACAAAAGTGCCTATTTTGAATCCAGCAGAATATCTAGTACTTATGTAAAAATTAAACCAAGAAAGGACTTTTTCTGATCTTCACCTGATTTTTTTTTTGCATACTCAAAGCAATGTGCAAAACAATTGCTTGTTTGGGGACTAAAATATTAAGGGGTTTTCAGCCATGATTCGTTTTACTCAAGATGAGATTAATTACAACTTTTCTGTGTTTTAACTGCATATTAAGGACAAGATCAAATCAAATGAGAATGGAATCAATGACTCACTGACTGATTCCTAGTGATTACGTATGAAAACAATATCAACCATTTTTAAAGTAGACACATACCTGTGTAAGGCTGTTCCAAAGGTCATTAGTTTCTGTATTTAATCCACTAAATGTTTTCAGATACTGAATTATCCCTTTTTTAAATTCCTGCTCCTTTGGCAAGGACGCATTTAGCATCAGGAGAATCGATGCACCCTGGAGAGCAGAGGGAAATAAACATCCACAGTTAGAATCAAACAGATAATTTACTAGATGAGTATGAGGCACATTGGAGCATAATTGGATATAGGATTTGGGAAAATAAAGAATTTCTAGTGGACCAGATAGGTCATAAACAACCTTAACATATGTTTATATTTGAATCGGACAAACAGGGTTTCTAGCAACCTGACGTTTTAAAACTCTTTTTTTTAAGCTTTTCTTTTAACTTAAGCTGATTTTCAAACATATTTACTCAATTACTTCTCAGAATCATTTCAACAATTGCAAATTGTTCACTGCAATCTTAACAATATGAAACGTAGGAAGGAAAAGAAAAGGATCATTAGGTAACAAACTATTAACTGGAAAATAATCCAATAAAGATGTAGGACGTAATACTGTATGCTAGCATTAGCCCCAACTTTCCGACCTCCTTTCTTCTTTTTACTCGATGCAGCAGGCACAAAAAAATCATCTAGAGACATGTCGGCGTTTACCACAACTATTGTTTCAGTTCACACGGTGGGTTGTTGTCTTAAATTGTAGATTTACTTCGACCTAGACAGGAGACAAAAAACACACGACTATTCCGCAGCGTGCATTGCGTGGTCCCCAATATGCTTTATTTTATTATGACCTCAGCCAGCTAAACTAGCTTCATCAACACCAAAATCCGTCCCATGTGTTTACTTTTTACAATAATCCTTCCCCTGCTCTTTGAGTGCAATGGCTAAGTGTGTTTCACAAAGTTAGATTACATAAGGTTGAACTGAATATTATGGGTGTATTTATATATATATATATATTATCAGTTCTGAAAACTCACAGCTGCTGTAATCTAATTCATTCAGGTTAAACTGAGTACTCCATCCTCAAAATAAACAAGTTACTCTAATCAATTTAAGATAATTTGAGAACTATAAACTTAAAATAATTAAGTTATAATCCAGGTATTTAAGATAATTTAAGTATTTCAGACTCAAAATAAACAAGTTACTCTAATCAATTTAAGA
>NW_015150533.1:1292199-1294307 GCF_000732505.1 Cyprinodon variegatus
CTCGTTATGCTCGAAAGCTGTCTGAGATAACTCTGTTTCTGTTACTGCCAGAATGTTCTGTGTCAGAGTCTTGCCCTGTTGGACATCATTTTCTTGTGTTTCAGGGATCTTTTCCTCTTCGGGGACCATTGTTGGTGGAAACATCACAGTTTTATTTGTATGACTCTCATTTGTTGAGGAGGCTTCCTGATCCTCAACCATTTCAGGTTTTGAAACTTCCTGCTGTTCAACACGTTCTTCAGAAACCTTTTGGTCATTGACGGTTTCTTGCTGGGCGGCTGCCTTTCTCAGCAATGCTGCCCTTATCCTGTTCTTACGTTTGGCTTTTTTTGATAGTTTTGGCTCCACATGCTGCTCATTTATTTCTTGTGCTTCAGAGATCTTTTCGTGCTCAGCAACCATCTGTGTTAAAGACACCAATGTTTCATTTGTATGACTCTCATTTGTTGAGGAGGATGTCTGATCCTCAACCATTTCAGGTTTTGAAACTTCCTGCTGTTCAACACGTTCTTCAGAAACCTTTTGGTCATTGACAGTTTCTTGCTGGGCGGCTGCCTTTCTCAGCAATGCTGCTTTTTTCCTGTACTTACGTTTGGCTATCTTAGGTTGCTTTTTCTTGTCCCTCTTTCGGACCTGATTTTTTTGTGTTTTAGAGACTCCTTTTTCTTGAGTGACCAGCTGTGGTTCAGAAATCATGGTTTCATTTGTAGAATTATAATTTCTTGAGGAATCTGTCTGGACCTCAACTATTTGCAGTGTTAAAACTTGTTGCTGTTCAATATTTTCCTCAGTCGCTTTTTGACTGTCATTGGTTTTTTGGTCAGAGGAGGTTTCTTGTACGTTTTCCCCTTCAAATAATGCTTCTTTTCTGATCTCACTTTCAGACTGTTTAGATAGACTGGTCCATTGTTGATCCCTACTGTGTTGTGTTTCCGAGACCTCTTCCTTTTCACAATTTACCAATACATCTGTTCCTGTTTGTGTTGAAATCATCTGATGGACAGGTGATTCAAAACTGATTTCCAGTACATCTGTCTCACTTTGTGTTAAAACATCTTGATAATGGACTGATTTCAGCTTTGGGCTTTCCTGTAAATCTGTCTGAGATTTGTTGGAAACCATTTGCTTCTGCAGTTGTCTTTGTTCTGAGACAGGCTGCTCCTGGTGTTTGAGTTTCTTACTTAGCTCAAGATTAATGTTGAACATCTCGCTGGCTTCTTTTTCGGTGACAGGTGGAGGAGAGGTGTTCATATTTTCTTTTGTTGAAGCCTCCACTTGAGTTTTTCCCAACGTTGAAACATCTTCCTTTTCAACTTTTTCCCCACAAAGACTTTGTACTTTAAGTTCGTATGTTTCTATCCAAACTTTGAATGGTACTTTTTTCTTTTTGTTGCGCCTAATAGATGGCTTTTGCTCCCCTTGTTTATCGGTGACCTGCTGTGAAACCATTTGATCACTCGGGGTTTGTGGCTCAGAAGCAGGAAAAGTAAATTCTTTGATGCTTTCTGAGGTTTGACTTGCTGAAAGATTCTCCTTCTGGATCTCCATAGTCTGGTTGGATGTCATTGTACAATTGTTTAAATACTAAGATAAGCACTTTTTTTTTGCAAAGCAATAAGAACTGAACTCAGAACTTGATGTAAATGTTCAACAGTGTTTTAAAACAAAGCTGAAAGTTGCTTTAAGCTGCGAAAAAAATCTGCATGTGAAAAGGTCTGTAGCATGGAACTGCAAAGCTGTTGTGATACAATGACCTATTCTGACTGGCTTCTAAAGAATTCTGCCACTAGACTGTGATGTCATCATGCTTGAATAGACTCTGATGACATCATAGAATTCCGCATTTTAATTAGGTTCACACCCACACCCACACACACACACACACACACACACACACACACACACACGTTGTGTCACAATATCCTTGTGGGGACCTTCCATTGACTTCCATTCATTTCCCACTAATTTATATGGCCTAACCATGACCCTTGCCCTGACCCTAACCATTACCGACACATACCTATCCCTAAACCTAACCTAAACTCAATTCACACCTTAGTCCTAAACCTAACCCCCACCCCCAAGAAGAGAATCTTTCCTTATTGGGA
>NW_015150533.1:1296093-1297927 GCF_000732505.1 Cyprinodon variegatus
TATTGTTACCAGTCTATCACTGTTATCTGTCATGTTCCGCACTTTATGTCAGTCTGTAAATATCAGTCTTGTATATTTCTTGTATATTTCTAGAGAGAAAACGTAATTTCATTTCATGTCTTGTGCTTATGAAGAAAGTGACAATAAAAGCTGACTTGACTTGACTTGATTCCATCAACTGTGACTTTCCTTTTTTTCCCTCTTCCTCAACCTACACTAGGTTTATTCTGCTGTTGAGGGGCCCCTCTTCAGACTGCTAAACAAATGTATCTTTAATAAAGTTATCATGAACCTTGATCATTTGTTCATATTGCCCCTGCTTAAAATCCTGAAGTTATTATTCTAATTAATTGTGTCATTAATGTCACTATACTGTCACTACATCATGTAATAGTAACAGTAATTAGTCTGCAAAATAGTTTACTGCTGTATAAGATGACTCTTTGTACAGTAAGAGCAGCATATCTCTCCTCATTAATAGAGAATAAGAATGATCCTAGATATATTTTTAATACACTTGCCAAACTCACCCAGAGACATAGTTCTATTGAACCGTCCATCCCACCTGCTCTTAGCAGTTATGTCTAATCTTATTTATCTTTATATATAAGATTGATATTAAAACACCGGGTTTAGACTGCTTTGATCCAGTTGAACTTTCAAAGTTAGCAAAACTGTTGTCTTCATCTAAGCCTTCAACTTGTAAATTTTCGATCCACTTCCAACCAGGTTATTTAAGGAAGTATTTTCTTTGATCTCATCCTCCATTTTATATGTGATCAATCTCTCCCTGTTACAGGGATATGTACCAAAGGCTTTTAAGGTTGCTGTAATTGAACCTCTGCTTAAACCTTTATATGGAAAGTGACAGTTTTTGGTAACTTTCGTACCACTAATAAATTGAATCACACCCAATCCCCTTTTAGTTCCAGAAACTCATTATTTATATCCAGCCAATCAGCAAAGATCTTACTACGTGGTCATACTCATCATTTCTCATCATTTCGTTGACCCAAAAGATTTGGTCAACTATAGACCTTTATTCAATCTTCCTTTCTTATCTAAAATTCTTGTAAAAGTAGTTGCCAAACAAGTGTCCGACCCTGTACACCGTTGTCATAAACGGCAATATTTGATAAAGAATCTTCCTGACGACCACGTTTGCAGCTTGACGAACACAGCTTTATTAACCAACGTGCACTTAACAACCAGTAGACGTACAGCGTACAGTAGGTGCATGGCCAATCAATCTGTCTTTTACAGTGTGCCAGACATTCTGCTAAAAACTCTTTCTTGAAAAGTAAATATAAGCTCATGATACTGTTTTACTATCGTTAGGTTTATCAAGATGTTTTAAATGGAGAGCCAAAGACAAGCAGTACTTTCAGGGATGGACTAAAGGGCTAAAGAACACAAATCATTTATCCTAGAAAACAAAATCCGATATCTTCCTATGGATCTAACACAGAGTCTAAAAAGTATCAAATTCTGTCGATGCATTTATTTCATTCAACATTTTGGATTGTTCTTTTCTGAAACACCTATTTCAGATGAATATGAGCACATTAAGCTCACTTGGTGCACAATGGTCCTGCCTGGTGATTAATGGTGCTAACACACTATAGGCCAGACGCTGATGTGGAGTTAGGGAAAACAAACTCTTTTTCTGGTACCAAGCTTTTAATAGTTTCATGCTGAATTCTTCCTCCATGAAAGGCAGTTTTAATCTGTTAAAACCAGCAAGCAGCAGAGCTTTAAGGGCTAAAATCATTTGTGTTTTGTTTGCACCAAGTTTTCTGACATACCGTAAATTCTCTAATATTGGCCTGTATTC
>NW_015150533.1:1298690-1310783 GCF_000732505.1 Cyprinodon variegatus
CGTGCCCGGCACCGAGTTAGTCCTTGGTGTCCTTTATGTAGCTCTGAAAGCACTTCAGCCCGCTGATATAACACCAATCCATCCGTTTCAGAGAGATTTGCTCTTGCGGAATAATAACAACAAAGGGATGGATTCATCGCCGTTTTGGGCGGCCATCCATTCCGGATGAATCTTGTAATCTGCTGCAACTCGTGATCGTGCTGAGTAGCGTCCCGGATCTTAAACAGTCTTGGAGATGAGAAAGGAGCATTTGCTACAATCGACTCAACATATGCTTGTACTATATGGTCTGTGGTCTCATCACTCACGTTGTCCTGGGGCCTCCTGGATAGTGTGTCTGCCACCACCAACTGTTTGCCCGGAACATGTTGTGCTTCCACATTGAATCTTAAAAGGCGCATCAGGAGTCTCTGACACCTTGGAGGGGCCTTATCCAGATCATAGGTGTTTATAAGTGGTACCAGCAGTTTGTGGTCTGTTTGCAGAAGGAAACTGTCCATTCCTTGTACATAGCGTGCAAACCACTCACACGCCCATACCCCTGCCAAGCACTCTTTTTCGATTTCAGAGTATCTTCTCACGGCATCTGACAGCGTGCGGGAGTAGAACGCTACTGGTTTAAGACTTCATTGTGTTCTTGCAATAGCGCTGCCCCTAAGCCGTAACTGCTTGCATCAGCGCTGATGACAGTCTTTTTATTTGCATCATAATATGCCAGAGCTGGGGCTGGCACAAGCATGGCTTTAACAGCGATGAACGCCTGTTCTTGTGTGTCGTCCCATACCCACTTGTTCTCTCTTCTTAACAAGCTGGTGATTGGGTGTAACTTGGTGGAAAGATCTGGTAAAAATCGTCCCACGTAATTAATCAGACCCAGAACCTGACGAAGCTCCTCCACATTTGTGGGTCTCTGCATGCGTGTGATGGCTTCTACCTTGGTCGGGTCCGGTTTAATGCTCTTGGCACTGATGATGTGACCGAAATACCGAATTTCTGATTTGCTGAAATGACACTTTGCTTTGTTCAGCTTTAATCCACTGGTCCTGATGGTCTTCAGAACAGCATTTAGGTGGTTGTCGTGTTCCTCCTTAGTCTTTCCATAAATGAGAATGTCATCCATGACTACCACGACACCTTCATGGTCCTTTAGCAGTGTGGATAACTGTCTTTGAAAAATTTCTGGAGCTGACGTGATTCCAAATGGCAGTCGTCTGAAGCAGAATCTACCAATAAGGGTTATAAATGTTGTCCGTTTTCTGCTCTTGGCATCTAGAGGGATCTGCCAAAATCCACAGGAGGCATCTAAGGTTGAAAACACTTTAGCCCCCGCCAGCTTTAGAGCGATGTCTTCCAGAGTTGGTAAGATGTAATGCTCTTGTTTCACCGCTTCGTTCAAGCGTTTCAGATCCACACATACTCTTACTTGATCTCTGTTTTTCTTTTCAACAGGAACCACGAGAGCGCACCAATCAGTAGGCTCGGTAACCTCTTCTATGATGCCCAAATTTAGCATGTGCTTTAGTTCTGTTTCAACCTTAGCCAGGAGAGGAAATGGGACACGGCGTGGTGTAGTCAGGCTGTAGGGCTCTGCATCTGCTTTCAATTCTATTTTAACAGGGTCGCAATTAAGCAAACCAATTTCTCCAAAAACGTCCCCTAGGAGGTCTGTATTTATGCTGTTGATCCTCCTGACCAGACCCATCCCACCACCTACACCTCCTCCCAGCAAGTTGTGAGCATAGGGTCCCTTTATGACAGTAACCCAGAAACAATATTTCTGGCCCTTGAACTGACTTGTGGCTAGAAACTTGCCCACACAATGGACTTCACCTCCAGGACTGGTAACCAGTGGCATTTTTTTTGCTGTGACCAATCTAGGGCTCTTTGGCAGTCTGTTAAATGTAGCCTCAGACATCACTGTAATGTCGGCACCTGTGTCAATTTTAAATCTGACAGGGCAGCCATTTACAGGAAACTGTACAAGCCACTTATTTTCTGCATTTGACTGCTCAATTATGGCTGGTTCAGTATTAGTTACTGCTCCAAGAAAGAACATGTCATCCCTCTCAGCTGGGTTATTAAAAGCCAGCGAGACCTCCTTCAGCATTTTTGTTTTACAGACTACTTCAAAATGTCCAACTTTATTACATTTCCGGGACTTTTTGTTCTTAGCTGGGCATGGCTGCGTTTTCCCGTGTTGCCTATTACAGCGAGAGCATGTAGGGAGATATTTGGACTCACCCGGCTCCGATTTTCTCCTCCAATGTGCATCATTACTGCTCTTTTCAGTGTGGAAACGCCGTCTTCCTTGACTCATTCCATCCACAGCATGTTCCACACGTAAGCTTGCGCTCTGCTGTTTAACTTGTTCGCTTTGGCGTGCTATCTGAATAGCTTGTTCTAGTGTGAGATGCGCCTCCAGCTGTAACTTTTGGGAAACCTCTCGGTCCAATATGCCGATCACAATCCTGTCCCCAATTTGTTCATCTTTGGTGCTTCCAAACTCACAGTACTGTGCAAGCTCATATAAGCTTCTGACGAATGCTTCAACAGGTTCCCCGGCTTTCTGCACTCTCTTATGGAAGCAAGCTCTGTCATGGATGACGTTCCGTTTAGGCACGAAATGGTCGCCGAATTTCGCCATTACCGTCATATAGTCCAGCTCGGGATGAGCTTCTGCTGCTTCTTCGTCTGCCACCGCTTCATCAGTTTGCCTCTCGTACACGAAAGAGTCATAAATAGCCTCTGCCTCTCTTCCCAGGGCGTAAAGGAGCGTGTTAACTTGTACTTCCCCGCTCTCCTTGTCCAGCTTCGCTGCTACTCTGAAGCGGTCGAAGCGGCGGGACCACATCGGCCAGTCCTCCGGACGGGAGAAATCAAAGGTTTCCGGCGATCCGAACTTTGCCATAACTCACTCAGTAGGCGTCCTGTCGGCCACTCCTGACACCATGTCATAAACGGCAATATTTGATAAAGAATCTTCCTGACGACCACGTTTGCAGCTTGACGAACACAGCTTTATTAACCAACGTGCACTTAACAACCAGTAGACGTACAGCGTACAGTAGGTGCATGGCCAATCAATCTGTCTTTTACAGTGTGCCAGACATTCTGCTAAAAACTCTTTCTTGAAAAGTAAATATAAGCTCATGATACTGTTTTACTATCGTTAGGTTTATCAAGATGTTTTAAATGGAGAGCCAAAGACAAGCAGTACTTTCAGGGATGGACTAAAGGGCTAAAGAACACAAATCATTTATCCTAGAAAACAAAATCCGATATCTTCCTATGGATCTAACACAGAGTCTAAAAAGTATCAAATTCTGTCGATGCATTTATTTCATTCAACATTTTGGATTGTTCTTTTCTGAAACACCTATTTCAGATGAATATGAGCACATTAAGCTCACTTGGTGCACAATGGTCCTGCCTGGTGATTAATGGTGCTAACACACTATAGGCCAGACGCTGATGTGGAGTTAGGGAAAACAAACTCTTTTTCTGGTACCCAGCTTTTAATAGTTTCATGCTGAATTCTTCCTCCATGAAAGGCAGTTTTAATCTGTTAAAACCAGCAAGCAGCAGAGCTTTAAGGGCTAAAATCATTTGTGTTTTGTTTGCACCAAGTTTTCTGACATACCGTAAATTCTCTAATATTGGCCTGTATTCCAATAGCGGCCGGGTCTCTAATAATGGCCGGTCTCGCTGTCAGAGGAGGTAAATAATGGCCGGTCTCTAATACAGGCCGGGGCTATAAACGTTTTTTCTGGGCATACCTCAACATTATACTTGTGGTAGTAAGTAACATACAAGTACCACAGCCCTGCGCTGCTGGACGACAGCCGACAGGCCCTGACTGCTGCCCGTCTGCGCGAGGAAGAGAACAGACACGCAGCAGAACAGGAGGAGCGTGAGTGATGAGGAGATTAAAGGGAGAGATGAAGAGGAGGAGAAAAACTGAGGAGGAGAATTAAACAGAATTGGAGGATTTTTTTTTTTACTTCAAACCAAGCGAGACATGGTAACTGTACTTTTTCAATAAATGAACCTAGTGTTTTATAGGTTCAAATAGACACAAAATCTCATTTTTATTCATTCCACTGGTAGTCTGTTTTGCTCAAATAGCAATAGAGGCCTGTCTCTAATTCTGGCCTCTATCCAATAAAGGCCTGGACCGCGATGCACTTGAGTGAAATAAAGGCCCGGGCCTATATTAGAGAATTTACGGTAATACATTATTTACTTTCCTCCTAATCTTCCATACATATTTTTTAGGCACATAATTTGGCTTATAAAGATCGCTCTAGCAAATGAATCCCAAATATTTAATTTAGAGAAATCTGAAGTATTGAAAGTTGAAATAATAACACAGTTCAGGTGGGTGAGTATATCTATTATGTAACAGAGACATCAGCACATCTGTTGATGCTCTTATTGTTGACGGCACCCCACCAGGACTGAGTTTATCTGCCAATAATGGTACCTATGAACGAGCTTTTCTGCCAGTTGTAAATAGTTGTGACTTATTCATGGTCTGATTTTAAAGGAATCTGCCTGGATACAGTTTAATACCAGCTCTAATTAGAGCAATTTTATGCCAAATTCATAGGTCAGAGTCAGAAATCTTAACAAAGTTTGTATCTTGGGAAATTATAAGGTACTGAATGGAGCATATGTGCAAATTCCGTCAGTTTAAAGTAAATAAGCAACGAAAACTGCAATTATCCATCAGGGCAGTTGTACAGGAAAACAGAAAGTTAAACTATCCTTGAATCAAAATCTAAAGAAAGAGGATCAGCCATATACATTTGCATTGCATTGTATATAAAAATTAAAACAGTACCTTTTCGTAGGAGACGGAGTCAAACATTTCTTCCACTTGTTCAGGGGTGTTAACCTCTGCTGACACAGGGTGGGAGGAGTTTAGTGCATCTTTGTCCATGGCTCTGAATCGCATAGAAAGGAATAAATTGCCCTGCAAAAAAAAAGAAAGAAAAAAAAAATACAAACAAGATGTTAAAAAGGAACAAAAATGCATCTGCCATCAAAGAAATCCTGATTCAAACTTACAGTGTCGAGGTCGGGCATTATTTCCTGCAGTGACATATACTCCATGTAGGTGGCGAAGCCCTCGTTGAGCCACAGGTCATTCCACCAGCTCATGGTTACCAAGTTTCCAAACCACTGCAACACAGACATAGGTCAGAAAGATGAACAGAATCACAGTCACTCCTTCTTACATAGAGGAGTCCATAAATAAAAGTAACTACCTGATGAGCCAGCTCATGAGCTATTACAGAGGCTACCACTTGTTTCTCGAGAGAGGAAGAACTGTTGTCTAACAGTAAGGTGGTCTCCCTAAAAGTGACAAGCCCCCAGTTCTCCATGGCTCCTGCCAGGAAGTCAGGAATGGCCACCAAATCTGACAAAAGATAAATTAAGAATAAATGTGTGCAAAGGGGACATGATAATAACCAAGAGAGGCGTAATAAGGGACACATTATGCAAGTGTTGGGTTCTGCTCACCTAGTTTCTTCAGCGGATATTTAATCTCAAAGAATTCATTATAAAACTGCAGCAGTTTGGAAGCTGCAGCCAAAGCAAAGTCAGTCTGCTCCTTCTTTTCTGGCACAGCATATACAGAAACCTTAAACCAACAGAGGAGTATAAACATCATAAATACAAACTGAAATCCCCAAACCAACGAAATGTTTATAAATTACACAGTTTATAAATTATTAATTATTACGGCCTGAACTGACAGTAAACAATGTCTTTTTGTAAACATGCCTTTGTTCCTGAAGCAGTGCTGCTGACAGAAGTGAAGTTAGCAACGACGAATGCCACCAGATAAGTGCTCATGTTGACATTGGTCTTCTCAAACTCATCCTGCACAAGGCCATTGCGGAGAGGCGTGGTTTTGGCCTGAAACACAGAAAGCAGGAATTATATCCCTACAAGCTTATCCTGCATGTTAAAAACAGGTTGGCTTTAAAAATACGGAAGACAGCACATAAAAACAGTTTGACGGCATAAGAAGCCACAGATCTCATTAGGTCAAAGTCCTTTAGTATAAACATAAATAGAACCTGTCTAGTTAATGTAACCATAATAAATAGTGTAAGCTATAACAGTCTAAAAAATGTTCATACAGTTAAAATGGGGTATACTGTGTTGACCTTTTAGGAGAGAGATTAACATAGTACCATTTAGAATAAGCCTGTTTCATTACTAAATATGGAAAATTTTCCAGCTGTGAATAATTTTAGATGCAAATAATATGTTTCTAATTATTACAAAAGACTACATTTTTTAATCAAAGTTTAGTCAAACAAACAAAGAACATAGACAACAATGGGCTGTTAGTCTGGGTACATAAACATACCAGCAGGTGGCGGTAACAGAGCATAATATCAGGATTCAGACTATTTTCTTTTCCACTCCTGTCTAAAATAAGTGACTTGCTTTTATTCCACAATTAAATATGAGAAAATTATTTTATTTTTAATAGTTTTTTTCTTCATATGCTTTAAGGTTTTCAGAGGCAGTTATGAGAGATCATTTTAAGTTTTTGCTTTGTTCTTAAACATTTTATCATTTCTACGTGGCCAGAGGAAACAACACAAATCAACCTAAATTTAATTGAAAATACTTTGTTCATAGATGTCACTCTTTATTTTATTTCAACATAAATTATGACCCAGATCCTCCAGAATTTGGTTGAAATTTCAAAGACATTTGATTGAATGTGACTTTCTGTGCATTCTAGTTAAGCTTATGTTAATAACGCTCTTCACTATTTATTTTGACTTATCTTTGAGTGTGTTCTCTATTTTTCACATTTTATCACTATATAATCTTCCTTATCTCAGACTGTACTGTAATTTGTTAAACTGTGTTATGTCGAAGAGTATATTATTTTTATTAACACAAGGTTTTTCAAAAGAATAAAAATTGCTTAGTTTTAACAGTGTTAAAGCCTCTGCTTCTCATTGGCTGTTGGGAACAAGTATTTGCAATTATGACTCAGATCGTCCAGAATTTGGTTGTCAAATCAAAGACGGTGACCTTCATAAGCGTTGAAAGAAAAACAATCCTATAGTTGTTTTTTCCCCCCCCCAGCATTAAGGTGTGAAACAATTGTACATATTTTTTTCCAGCTTCTTTATTGTCATTACACTGTCACAAGTACAGAGCAACAAAATGAACACTCTGCATTTAACCCATCCCCTTTGGGACCAGTGGGCTGCCATTGTGCGGCACCCAGGGAGCAGTGTGGGGTTAAGGGTCTTGCTCAGGGACCCAGAGTGGCAGTCCATGGGAGTGGTGCTCAAACTCAGAAACTCAGGATTCCAAGCTCTTTGCCCTGACCACTAGGTTGCCACTTCACACATACATACAATACATGTAACATAATATCTGCACTTTATATAGTTTATAACAAAAATAGAAAAAATACCTGAGGCATGTTGGAAAGAGTCATGTAGGTTGGTTTTCTATTGATTCTTATCAGGAAAGTAGCTTTGAAAGACGGCTCATCAAAACAGGGGAAGGCCTTTCTGGCTGACAGTGGTTCAAACTGTGTTGCTGCCAGAACTCTATGATAAAAGATGAGGGTTATTAGGCAGATGTTTTTAAATCAGTAAAAATAGTTAAACATTTTGTTTTTAATTGCTTTCTTCACATTGTTTCTTTCATTATGGCCCCATTAAGGGGTGGAAAATTTGGCTGCAAATTGCCTTCGGTACACAGGGTTAAGAAAAAACATTTTATGAAAATGTACCTTTTGTTTCCATCTTTATCAGTGTACGAGCTGTTGTAGAAACCATCATAGGTGTGTGAGAGGTTAGCTGAGTAATCAAAGGTTAAAACACAGTGCTGTCCTGTTTTTAGCTCTTCTGAGAACTTAACAGCAATCTGCTGCCTGGGTTTGTACTCCAACACAGTCACATCCTGGGCCCCCCCGTCCCCGAGCTGGAACAGAGGACAGGTCCAATAAGCAACAAGAAATGGAGCAAGGTATAATGATTTAGCTGATCTTCTTTCATCTGACCTTAAACGTAGCTTTGGTAATGTTGAGATTAGCAGCATGGAGCACAATTCGCTTTGTGTTGTGAGATACAGACATTTCAATGACAGCTATGCCAGTAAAGGTCATGTTGTCGAGGTTGGGGGTCAAGGTGAGCTCATAGCTGAGTGGTCGGATGCTGCGAGGCAGTCGGAGTTCGGCCCATGGAAACAGTTCACCGTTGGTGGAATTAGGGTAGACTGGCTCAAGAGGTGCGGTCTTATTGGCCTTAGGACAGCCGTCCTGTAGAAAGACAGGGTTAGGGAGTAAACCAGAGAGGTGTAGAGTGATGGAGCAAGAAATAAAAGAAAAAAAGAATATCAACATTTTTTTCCTACCCTGGTAAAGGTGCAGCCAGGTAAGAAGTACAGCACCATTGCCAACGAAGCTACTATCACTAAAACCAACACACATACAACCATGGTTCGAGCTGAAGGTCGTGAACAAGTCCTAAGAACGAAAAAAAAGGTCAAAATTAGTCTTAAAAATCAACTAATATCCAAGTGAATGTCAAAACAATTTTTTTTCATAGTAAAACAGGGTTTCATTTATAAGAAGAAAATATTTTTTGGGACCTTTAAGAGTATTTAGTTTAGGACTAAAGTAAAATACAACAAATAAATGTTAAGCTAATAACTTACCTGCTTCTTGATAATTCCTTTATAGAACACATAACGCCTTTGTTTAAGCATTTTAAATCTGGTTCCCTGCTAATTTTCATGCATTTCTGTGTTTTCCTCACTTCTCCATCTTTGGGTGGTCTAGCTCCAGCATAGATTAATGACCTTCTAATTCTTCATCACCCCTCAGAACCTCAGACTTATTTTCAACAAATGGTGGGAGGTATTTTAAAGATGTACCTGACATGGACCTCCTTCCTCATGCTGCACTTATTCGCTATAAATAAATAAAAAAACAGCTAACAATACTTTTTTTAGAGCAGGTTTGACTGAACGAGAACCAGACAGCAGGGTTGTCACATTTTCACATTTCCCTTTGCATTTATATTTTATGTTCTAATGTTTAGCACTTTTAAATATTTATACTATAAATTAAACCTACTGTGCTTCATCACTAAAGACTCATTAATAAATCCATGCAGCTCTGATTGATGACTGACATATCAAATGTTGAAAAATAATGAATAAATGATTCAAAACTAAGAAGTCCCATCATTTCTGGTGAGTAGAACAACAGCTTAAAATGTGATGCAATTTATTGGAGCTTCCTGAAAGAAACAAACTAAACAGACAGGTATGCTTTAGCTAAGAAACACGTGATCAGTGCACTTACAAACCTGACAGCTACTGATGAAGGTTTAGCCAACTTAAATCCCTGTTCTGAGACCAAACTTTATTAAATAAAGGCCCTTTCAGAATGTCTGTTTCTAAATAAACAAATGCCCAGGAGCCAGATAAAAAAAAAAAAGACAAGTTGGGAAGGTCAGCCATTAGTAGCTCATTCAGTCACAGCGGCTCTGGCTAAACCTTCATCTGATCTATATAATTTTGTTTTATGTAACCTGTATGTATATTTGACAAATAAAGCATATAATCTTATCTTATATCTCATCTTATTAAGAAGTACAACTCTTTGGTGTTTTCACTCAGGCAGTCTTGTGATGCTGGAGTAGCCACAAGGGCTGCTGGGTAATATCAAAATGGGGAAAACATTATAATTGTGTCCTAGTTTTGTGTTAAAGAGGGTTGTTTATGTTGATAGTCTGTTCATCCTAAGCTAACATTATGTTCTGGAGGTTGCACCTGTAGGTGTTAACATTGGCACCATTGGAAGAATGTTTCCCCAGTTGGATATAAAGGAACAAGCATTTCCAGTTTTTTGTGTCGTATAAACAAAGATTGTCACCGCTATACCTTATTACTGCATTAATAACTTGCTGGCAAACACGCTACTATATCAAGTCATCATTACAGATCCTGCTCCCAACCCAATTTTGAGAATAGATTAGTCTGGCGTTAACGCAGCACTTTAACACCCATAACAGCCAACTGCTAAAACAAACAAAAAATTTTTTTTTAATCACATTTTCAATTATACGTGCAAATTTGTCAATTTTTGTCGAATACAATGGAAATTAAACGAGTAATGGACAAATCTATAACTGCTTTTAAGGTAAATAACAGCTACCCTTACCAATCTAAAGGAAATAGTTTCCAAAACAAAGATGTGCACTTTACAAATAATATCAGAATCTACTCCTTCATAATCAGATATCATCACCAAAAACACACAGAGAAATTGTCTTTTGACTAGAATTTGGCCATTTGTAGCTTAATTGCTTATTTAATGCAAGAAGCTAAAAGGAAATTATCTTCTACGATATGCTGAGACATCAATGATTCATTTAGATTCCAAGAAAGAATGAATGCAGCTTAGCAGCAGTTGTCTAATTTTTACTTTACTAAGTTTTCAGCCTTTATATTGTAATTAACTGGACTGAGATCTGTAGGCAATCTTTTGGAATTCTCAGATTAGAAAAGGATTTAAAACCTCTAAATATATAATCACAATAATTTCTAATTCATGATATTATAGACTTCAAAATCATTCTCTCTCCTTTAAATGAACAGTAAACTGATTCCTGATCCACACATGGTGTTCGATAACCTGTGCTCCTGGTATTAACATTAATTTCTCACAGCAGAAAGGTTAAAGATATTTCAAATGCTTTTCTTTTATCATCTTATATTATAGTTCTTTAAGAGAAGAGAAAACTTAAAAACTACCATCTTGGAAGTTGGACACATTACAAATAAGCAGTACTATATAATCGGCATGTTAATGGTACAGACTGGTATAGGCTAAATATCAAACATCAGCCAATCCACTATATGGGGGTCCAGAGAGTGAGACAAAAAGCCCTGTTTTTATGACAAAAGTGAGGTTTAATCTTGCTGCGCCATAAGATCACATTCATGACTCTGCAACCAGAGAGACACTGAAGTAAAAATACCAATGCTGTGGATGTTTTTTTTTTTAATTTTCAGAAATAATTAGCCGAATGGCTTTAGGAGGAAGAAAACACAGTCTGTATATAGGTCTAAGGGGAAAAAAATCTGGTTATTGGCAAGTTGAGCTCTAAAATTTCTTTCATTGGAACATAAGAAAATAATTCTGGAACATCTGAAAACATCAACAAGAGATCAACATTGTTGAGTTTTACCTCGGTGGAGACTGCCTGATGTAAGGAGATGAGTTGGATCTGTGAGAAGAGCTCCGGTTCATGAAAGACATTCCCAGGAGACGCGCAGAAGATTCGCAGTCCTCTTCATCGTCGTCCATGTCGTTTTCTCCCAGGCCACGCACCAGCAACCGTGAGCTTCGAGGCTCATATGCCACTTCATCAGGGTCCAGTGTGGGAAATGCCTGCAGAGATTGTGGGTAAAGTACTAAGATAGTGTGTAGTAGGAAGAGAAGGACCAAACCCTAATTTACAGGGACACCTTCTCTATAAAATCTTTAATTTTTCATATTTTGTCAAAATAAAACCACAAACTTTTAAGAATTTTATTAAGATTATGTGATGGACCAACACAAATGAGGGAATAATATGAATATGTTGTCTTTTTGAAATAAAATAAAACTGAAATTCTAAAGGTATGTATTTGTTTTCTGTCCCCTTTACTGTAGCACCAAACTAATTCCAGTGAAATACACAGCATTCTGGCATTAGTAAACAGACTCCACCTGTATGTAATTACATTGGAAATTTAATAAAAAGAGAAGTTGGTTCAAGTAGATGACTAGAGGACCTATTACATTCTCCACGAGGCTTTAAAAAATAGCCGAGCTTTACCTTCCAGCAGCAACGATATAAAACAAACTTCAATAATGTCAATTAAAGCATATTCATGTGTTAGAATGGCCTAGTCAAAGAATAGAACTTAATACAATTTCAGTGACCTGGCCTAAAAATTAATGTTCACATACACTCACCGGCCACTTTATTAGGTACCCCATGCTAGTAACGGGTTGGATCCCCTTTTGCCTTCAGAATTGCCTCA
>NW_015150533.1:1311904-1314938 GCF_000732505.1 Cyprinodon variegatus
TGAGGCAATTCTGAAGGCAAAAGGGGATCCAACCCGTTACTAGCATGGGGTACCTAATAAAGTGGCCGGTGAGTGTATGCCTTCAGTCTAAACATATTGAGCTTGAGTTATTTCAAAACGAGAAAGGGCAACAATTTTAAAAGTGAAATCCTGATAACTTAAAAGTTTGCAGGTCTCGCCTTGTATGATAGGTTTTACAAATACTAATTGGTAAAAAAAAAAAAAGCATGCAAAACCTTTTAGATTCTTTCTAAGAATCTGACAAATCATGTATAATTTTCTTTGTAGTTCATATTTTTGTTCTTCCTAAACATACCATCCCGATTCAAGGGTAAAGGGATACTTTTCCAATCTCATATAAATAGGACTCAAACAAAACACAGTAATTCAGTCTGTATATGAGGAGCCATCATGGAGTTTCTGATTGGTAGCTTGGGGGCGTGTTGGCCTAGTGGTTAGAGCAGTGCACTTTTGCTCTGAGAAGGCTGGAAGGATGCCACACAATGGCAGCCCAATGCTCCCCAAAGGGATGGGTTAAATGCAGAAGTAAATTTCTCCATTGTGAGATAAATAAAGTTCAATTATTTTTATTTATTAATAATCCGTTACGTTTATTTTTCATCTTCATTAACCACAGCAGTTTGGTGGACCTTTGTAGCAACCATCATATTTAGCAAAAGGCTGCCAATGTGTGCAATTTGGACCTTTGTTAATCAACAAAATAGGAAACTGGCATACTGGAAATGCGCTTGAGTCTTTGGCCAAATCCACCACATCAGGCTCTTCTTCAAACATACTGTTCTCGATCATGTTCCTCGGCAGGTTAGCTCGCTCTGTGAAGCACAAGGAAAAGGAAACAGAAAAAGGATTCTCCATCAGTGAATTGAGTTGCATGGGGGGGTAACATGTAACTTGACAGAATACATGCTGAATTACAGTGAAAGTAAATGACTTTGATCGGTTTATATCTGAAGACTGAGGTTTTCTTTTTGTCTCGTAAAGACGCAAACACTTTGGCTGACTGAGTTTCTGCAGTTTCCTGTTATTACATCTCCCGTCGTTTATTTCCTCCCCCCTTTTGTAGCAAACTGTCCTAAATAAAACAGGTTTGTTCGCCTACAGAGAGACATTTTAGTTCTCATCTAAAGTGCTTATCAATTATAAGATCTCATCTAGGTGGTTGAATTTCCGCTGCTACGAACGAGACCAACTATAGAAACTGTAAAATAAGCAATGCACATT
Source organism: Cyprinodon variegatus (assembly GCF_000732505.1). Taxonomy (NCBI): domain Eukaryota; kingdom Metazoa; phylum Chordata; class Actinopteri; order Cyprinodontiformes; family Cyprinodontidae; genus Cyprinodon; species Cyprinodon variegatus. The sequence goes on from NW_015150533.1 coordinate 1,313,147, forward strand.
TAAAGCCTTTGTCTGGTCACATGCATGCCACTGCTGAACAGAAAAGCTTTCACTTTCTTAACCAAAATGCATCTTTAGCAAAAGGAAAAGAATGAAGCTCTGTTTTACTAAATGCAGGCAATTTTCAGACAGCCAGACGTTTTATTTTGTTTTCCCCCTGATTTGTGAAACAATCAGAAGCACGTGCAGCCTCTCAATTCAATAACTATAGGAGTAAGACACTGCACTATGTCCTCAAAACCCACTTATGCCTTTACAGATACTAAGCAATGCATTATCTCATATCTGATGGATGTGAGCTGAAAGTACAAGACTGTAAACACCCACTGAAGACATGCTGTTCACTTTAAGATAATGTCAACAAACACAGTAACCCCCGCAGAAACATGTCAAAAGCCCAGACGTGAAGGCTGTATTATCTGAGTCTGTCTCTGCTTGGTTACAGTGTTTCCAACATGACTTCAACAGTCTCTCTGTCTGGACCACGCTGCTCTGGAATGGATGTCTATTAATAGGCAAAGAGCTAAGTAGTTTGGTCCTGTGTAATATCCAGAATAGTTTATGACAAAAATAAAACCCGTACAGCCACATTGCACTTTGGATGGGGTCACTTTTGGTAGCTTTGGTGTATTCCTGTAATGCAGGGTGTCTAGCTAGAAAGACATTTGAATGAGACAAGATTTTATTGGCTTGGTTATCAAGAAATCAGATACAATTTACATGTATAAGTGGTGGCTGCTCACTGCGGTTTTCCTGTTACCAAACACAGTCACCTTGCATTACAGTCAGGAGCCTCTAAAGTGCCTTGCAAATTTAGGTTGTTCACATTTTCTCACAGAATAACCAAAAAAGTGCTTTTTATGGAGCATTTCTGTGATACAAATATACATATTTGCATAATTATTCAGTGGTAAAGAGTAAGAGATGATGGTGTTGGCTGCATCATGATGTAGAGGTTATATTCAGCATATAAGGAAGCGGATTAGATTCAAATGAGACAGTGGATGGAGGTTTAGATATTTTTTTCAGTAGGTAATCTCACTTATTTTGATTTTTTTTTTAATGAAAAGAAATCTATGTCACTATTCAATGATACACACATTTGTGTTTATACTATAAACCCCCACTTGAAAAATAGTAGTTTGGGGCTTTTAAAATGACAACATGTGGATCATTTAAGTGATAAATCTTTTGCAAAGATCTTAAGTCCACATTACATACTGTACATTGGGTTTGATTTCATTGTCTTTGGCTATCTGATCAAAAATCTGAACGTGAAATTTAATTTCGATTGTGTGCAAAAAAAAAAAAAAAGAAGAGCAAAACCAACAACTAAGATTTCTGAAGAAAAAAAACAACAGAAAAGGGAAGTTGCACCGTCGTGATTTGATTGCTTCTGTTTTATTTATAGCCTTCTGTAATGCTCACAATGACTGTTTGTTTTAATAACACACGGGGACTAAATCAATGGTTAATAGAGCTGACTTATACCTCGTTAACAAACGTTTAAAAGGCTATAAACTGACTAAACATACATGGACAGGGCTGCTGTGGTTTCACTTTAAACGGAAAAAAACAAGTTCCTGTTTAGCAATGGCTCAATCTTTGCTGTCTTAAATGTCCTGAGAACAACTTCTAGCCTCAAACAACATGTACGTTTTCAAACTTTTATATAGGAAATCAACTTTTCATCCAGTAAAAGAGACAGTGATAATAGCAGTGAATGTCATAGTGTCACTGCAGCTCAGACTAAGCAGACAGTTATTAGCTGGCCTGCTGCTGTTAGCTGCTA
>NW_015150533.1:1315179-1366299 GCF_000732505.1 Cyprinodon variegatus
AGACTAAGCAGACAGTTATTAGCTGGCCTGCTGCTGTTAGCTGCTATCCACCGTCTGCCTTTCTTACCTGCGGCGTTGCTGTCAAACAGATCCATAGTAGTTTCTCTCAAAGATTTTATTTTTATCCAAAATGAAGCGAAGCAACACTTAATCTTCAAAGACGTCCGGCTGAGGTAACGTTTTAGGATGGCCTCACCCCACAAGCACACAGTTATTATCAGCAGCCTCCCCCCTGACTTAAATCAGCCTGAACAGCATTCAGACGGCTAATGTTAGCCACTGACAACTCCGACCCTCATTGTTGGCTTTGTAAAAAACGTGTGAACTGGGTATAATTATCTGTATATCCAACTATTCGAGGGGGAAATAAACCCAGATAAAAACAAAATTGAGCCCACCGGCTCAGAAGAGCAAAATTAGAAGACACTTTCCTCTTCAAGCCAGTTGTTGACAACGTTTCGTCAAGTTAGAAAGGTCTCATCCGATTGGATGATGATATTTAGGGGCGGGGCGAAGACCCCATCCTAGGAGTGCACATGATAGGTCATATTTCCTTTGATTTGCACAAGTTACGTTGATCTCCTGTATATGATGATTTTTTTTATTTTCTCTTTTTTGTAAGAATGCAAAGTGGAGATTCCTACCTGAATATGTAATTAGCGTTCTGATCAATAAAGTCGATTGCACACACACACACGCACACACACACACACATATATATATATATATATATATATATATATATATATATATATTTTTTTTTTTTTTTTTTAAGATTACCCCATTAGTCCTCCTCTGCAAAAGCTTAAAATGTGCTAATATAATACATGCTCAAGTTTAAAGAATAGAAATGTAACTACAAGCAGGAATGTTTCAAGGAGTTGGGGCTTTTGAAAACAGATTTTTACATTAAAAAAAACAAAAAACAAAAATCCTTCTGTTATTATTGTCACACAATACATCTAGTTTAACCTTTTCTTAATACAGTTTTTAAACATAGTTTTCACCTATTTGTATAATTAATTTATCTTTACTACCTTTTTACAAAGCCCATTTCTCACACATTTTTGTCTTAGACCACAAATATTCTAAGGATGCTAAGTACCTGTTTCATGTCTTTATCTATAATAATTAAATATAACAATGCTCTGTTATCAGGTTTATTAAAATAATCTGTAAGGTGTCCAGATGGTACAAAATCAAGCAACAGAATGTTTGACTGATACCAGTTAAAAAGCTAAAATAATATCAGCTTGTTTATCAATTGAAGTTTGCACAAACAAGGAAATTCTACTCTTTTTTTCCAAAAATAATGCTCTAAGCTCAGGTGTGGTGTCAATCCCAGCTTTTTAGACATATCCACACAAGTGTGCCTATATTTAACTTATGTTTGGCTGATTTAAAAACCTTAAAGTTTTCTCTCAACTATCATTAAATTAAGGTATTCCCACTGTCTGTGAACCTTTGATTTTTCTTTGAAAGCATTTTAGATTATCTGATGTGTAGGGTAAATTTTGTTTGCTGGGGCTACCCATGATGGAGCTGTAGAGTGGGTCTGCAGCTGTTCTTAGCCCAATTATTGACTGTAGGACCTTTGCTGAATTTCTTTTCTCCCTACCTACTGAGTGTAAATAAAGACCACTAATGCCACAGGAAACTGAAAAATTATATATTGGCATTCTGAATAAGGCCTTCAGGACATGTTCCTATCTGGACTGATGGAACAGCAAGCAAGCTGGTCGGAGGTGTTTTAGAAATTGTGGAAAAGAACCACTTTGTTTTTTAGTATTAGGCGGCAAGTCTATAATGGTAAAGGTCACTGAAGTTGTTAAATTTCATATTGGTGACAAGAAGCCATAGGCAGACACTTAACATATTTTGAGGCTGTTGTGGACGACACACCATGTCATTCTAATTGGATACCGTACTATTCTATCAGAAATCATGAATTGTGCTTATATAGCTTTCCTTTATTAAATAATGCTACAGTCTGATCTTTGGGGATGTCTGTGGTGAAGTCATTATAGAGGTGTTCCACATATTCTCTATCTATGTGGACAAATGACAACAAAAAGTAATGTAGATGCACAGTAGTATGAGTTGGGTAAAAGTAAACAGTTAATACAACACAATGAAGCAAGGAGGCACTATGAATCCATTTATAGACAAATTGATAATCTTTGCTCTCTTTTTCTCACACAAACAACAACAAACTGTTCATGATACCCACTATCTGCCATTTTCCTCATTAACTATTTTTTCTCTAACAGAGAAAATTCAAGATTTTGAATATTTTACGTTTACAAAGCTTTTTATTATCTCAAAAATTAAGGCAGCACGTACAAAATCCTCGAAAAATAATTAAAGTCTCTTTCCCAGAGTTACATTTTTTTTGTTTTCCCAGATGGCTGGCATGTTTCTGCTGTATGTCATTTGACCTGATCATTGAGCCAGTTTCTCAAAGTTTCCAAGTTTCTCTGAATCCATCTGATGTTTTTCTTCATATTGTCTAGGGCAAGCTGCGTTGCTCTAAGCTGGGAGGCTTGCTCTTTAATGGATTCAAAGAAATGTTCCACCTGAGGAAAAACACAGACATAAAGAGAAAATAAATTACTACATAATAAGTATTATTATAATATTGTAATATTTTCATTGCTAAGGTAAATTATTCAAAATGTTTGAATAAGTTAAATAGAGGCAGATGTCAACTTTAAAATAAACACACAAATCTTCAATGATTAAAGTATAAATTTACTTCAGTTAGCTCCTCAGGAGATGAAAACTGCCCTGTGGTCCCAATAATCATGCTCCTGATGCAGGATGAGCCTAACTGGAACCTGCATGTGTGAAAAAATGGAGGACAATTTTTAGAAATACAAAAACCAGGACTGTTGAAATAAACCCAATATTTGCTCCAAAAATCTTCGGATGAAATCTTAAGGGTGCTCTGATGGTAAGAGGCCGTTCATCAGAGAGACCTTCAAAAGCTTTCATATTTATAGACTTAAATATGCTGATATTTTAAAAATGAGTCATTCTTACTTTTCAACCAGGGAGTCCCAGTTCTTTTTGACAAAGTTCCAGGCGAGATCGTATCCCTTTGGGTTCCGAGCAACCATCCAAACCACGTAGGATAGGTCCTGTGATCGGATCACCTTCCCTTCCAGACCAATCGCCAGCAGCCTGCAAAATTAATACATACAATAACACATACTTACACAACGGATTTTCTTTACCATTTATGTCCACAATTGTGCTGTTTTTTTGTTTTTTTTCATTTCACAGTTTGTCTTTTACAAACCAAGGCAGCTGCACTGTGATACACATAATAATTTTTGCCACATAATGGTAATACCATGTCTTAGAATAAATTATCCTCCAGCACCTTTTGAGCTTGTCTGGGTCTTTGCTGGTTGCCAAAGCAAAAATAATCATTTTTTTCTGTGCTTCAGAGAGGGAAATCTTGTACAAGTTCAGAAGCGAGATCCAGCCGTGGTCATCCTGTGCTCCCACAGAGAAAATGGTCTCTGCCACATCAGTAGGTAAACTATAGTAAACACAGGACGTGATGTTAGACTCAGTGACATATAAAGTATGCAACCCATTCTTTCAGAGGATAGATGATATGGAAACGTAACATCAACAGGGAATTAGTCAATCATATTCCCTCACCTCAATACAATTAGCAATTTAAACATAGTTAAGATGAAACTATACACACTAACAAAGCCCCTTTGGGGTTAAATGGAACAAGTGAATCACAAAAATCCCATAACTACTTTTTAAAACTATCCTATCATTATGGACAAAAATCTCTAAGAAATGTTTCTGACACCTTGTTGAGTCTATCTAATAAATTAGAACTTTCCTGAAGGTACTATCAAAATGTATCATAAAATGAAAATTAAAAGTAAAATTATATTTATTAAAATGTGATTCAAACAGACTTCAATGTTCCATTGGAATGGAGCCAGTCTTTAAAGAGTTGATTTGCACGCTCCAGACAAGGCGGGTATTCCAGGTGACAGGCCAGAGACAGGACCTCCGACCTCAGNCCACCGTCTGCCTTTCTTACCTGCGGCGTTGCTGTCAAACAGATCCATGGTGATTTCTCTCAAAGCCCCCCTTCTTTCCTAAAGGATCTGAAAAAGACTCCGAACCTCCAAGGACGTCTGATTGAGACGATGTTTACAGGTTTACCCCCCAAACAACAACCAGCTCACAGTTTATCAGCAGCCTCCCCTCAGACTAAAACAGCCAGAGCAGCATTCAGAGGGCTAATGTTAGCCACTGACAGCTTCAATCGTCATGATTGGCCTGTGTAAATAAACGGAGTATATTTGTCTGTATTTCAATTCCGGCAACTAAAAAACATAAGAGACAATTTTAGTCCAACATATGGTGCTAACGGGAGTTAAAATAAATGATCATTTTCTTCTTCTCTGGACCAGTTGTTGACAACGTTTCGCCAAGTTAGAAAGCGAACATCCGATTGGATGATGCTAACGGGGGGCGGGGCGACTCGGAAGAAATATCCAGCTAATAATCCCCTGTTGAACTTTAGCTGATAACAGTATCAGACATCCCAAGTTTCAAAAACCCATTTTCAGGGAGATGCTTATCCAGCCGTTTAAACACAACACCAATAGCACAGCAGACAGTGGTACTTTTAATTACTATGTTAATAACTGTGTTTAGTTCATTAGACGGTTGGTAAAAAAAACAAAACTCATATAATATGTTTCAAACCGCAATAAAGATCTTGATACCCAGAGAGAACCAGGGGAGAACATGCAAACTCCATGCAGAACGAGCCAGGCCAGGAATCGAACCCGGATCTTCTTGCTGAAAGTGAGCAGCAAGAAGCCCCTCCTTAAACCATTTTATTTAAAAATCACGTTTCCTCTTTACTTTTTCATCAATCTCTTATTGGACTATCTAGTTTTGTCTGATTTGTTAACCACCTAACCCAAACGAACACCCAGAGGAAAATTATGGTTGAAATTAGAAACATCTGGAACACCAGCTGTAATTTTTGCAGTGAATCCAGTTTTACAGAAGAAATGACTGAGTGGGAATTAACTAAGACATTAGAAATTGAACCAAATTAGAAAATTAGAACTAACCAACTATTAGTGTGGTTAAATGTGTAGATTGTGTATAAGTAATTTTATTTGTGTGATTAAGAAAACAATCTACATAGGAATCGATATTGTCCACCCAGTTTGAGTAAAAAAAAAGAAAAAAAAAAAAAAGAAAGAAATACTCAACTAATGAAAGAGCTAGCTTTCATGCCCATTATAACTGAAGGGTTACTTAAAAAAAAAAAAAAAAAGTAAACACACATCACAAAGACTGAAAATATGATATTTACAACCAAATACGGAAGCTAACACAATATAAACAAAGGTGCAAGGAGGTAAAGTGAATTTATTATCAACTTGGTTTCTCTCTGTCATACAGATGCAAAATGACAACAAAGTTCTCAACCTCCCATCCCCAATTTTTATCAATCACATTATTTCCCTATTTCATGTAAAAAAAAAAAAAAACAAAGCCACACAAATGACACACTCACAGTAATTTGTAAAATGTCCATTTTGTGTTTTTATAACAACCTTGTTCCTGTCTTTTTGCTGTCTGTCATTTCATTTGCTCATTCACCCAGATTCTCAGTGATTCCAAGTTCCTCTGAACCCAACGAATATTTTTGTGCACGTTGTCCAAAGCAAGCTGTGTTGCTCTCAGCTGAGAGGCCTGCTCTTTAATGGTTTCAAAAAACTGCTGCACCTGTAAGACAAAATACACTCTTTTGAGAGCAAAAAAACGCATCAGTTTACAAAATACTAGCACACAGCAGTGAGGACTTAAGTACAGCTAGATTTTGGTATAAAATCAGCCCTTTTATGGGGTCAAGTTTGGCTGAGGTCCATTTAATTGTAAAATTAGCTATGATATACCTTTTCCTAAATCGTAACAATTCTAATACACTGTAATTTGATTTTGTTTAGAATAAATTCATATCAATGATGTTAACCTACAAAGTTTTAAATGCATCACCTCCTTTCTATATGAATACTCCAGAAAATGTGCATGATTCTGTCACTGCATGTGTTAAGGGCTTTAAAGACCCAAAGTCTATCCATATGTCGTTCTTCGACTTGGAATGATCTACTGAGCACCGACAGGACAGATTTAATCATGTCTTTTTTCAAGGAAGTGTTGAAGACCAACACTTCAGGTTGGCTAACTGCATTTCCATTAAGTAGCTCATTCTTAATTTAGATATACACCACAGTATGATATCCTCATTTGTTGGTTGCATTGGATAAAAGCATCTGTCAAGGGCATAAACATGGTAAAAAACATTTTTTTTTTACACATAAACGGTATGATGAATGTGTCAATTTACATCTGTGAGCTCCTCTGGAGATGAAAATTTTCCTGTTGTTCCCATAATGATGTTTCTGATGCAAAATGAGCCTAACTGGAACCTAAATGTGAGAAAGAAACAGGAAAAAAATCCAGAAAACTCAAAGTGCTGCTTGTGATATAATGAATAGCTCTACAGTTGATACTGAAAATATTACTATGACTGCTAGAAAAAACTACAAACCACTTTTACAGTGAATATGTACTGCCATACAATGATATCATGCTACAACACTTATTTAGACTGACTTCTCAACCAGTGTGTCCCAGTTCTTTTTGACAAAATTCCAGGCCAGGTGATGTCCTCTTGCGTTTCTGGAGATCATCAAAATAAGATGGGAGAGGTCCTGTGATCGGATTACGTTTCCTTCCAGACCCATTGCCAACAGTCTGGAACATAAATAAATAAATCTACATTATTTCTGTAATGTACTGTGATGTAATTAATCTTTTGCCATGATGGCTTTACTATCTATTAAGAAAAAAACTGGGAAAAGGTCTCAAGGCACCTGTGCAGTTTGTCCTTGCTTTTGCTGCTTGTCAAAGCAGAGAGGATCTTGTCTTTTTGGGCATCAGAAAGGGAAATCTTGTACGTGTTTAAAAGGGATGTCCAGCCGTGTTCATCCTGCGCTCCTACGGCGAACACTGTCTCTGCCACATCAGTAGGTAAGCTGCAGTAACAAGAATGAGAGATGCTAATGTTATAGACCCAATAATGCATCAAAGCATGTACCGTAATCTTTACTCTCAAAGGATTACATGTTTAGCATTGTTATTTTTTTAAGTTTGTCCCTGCAGGCTTATAAGGATGCATGTAAAGATGTGATTGAAACAGACTTCAATGTTCCGTTGGAATGGAGCCAGTCTTTAAAGAGTTGATTTGCACGCTCCAGACANACTTTCCTGAAGGTACTATCAAAATGTATCATAAAATGAAAATTAAAAGTAAAATTATATTTATTAAAATGTGATTCAAACAGACTTCAATGTTCCATTGGAATGGAGCCAGTCTTTAAAGAGTTGATTTGCACGCTCCAGACAAGGCGGGTATTCCAGGTGACAGGCCAGAGACAGGACCTCCGACCTCAGACGTCGCTCAGACACAGTGCCGCTGTCACTCCATGTCTGCTGGTCAATGACAGCTCCGAAAAACTGCAGGATGTACTTCTGCTCAGAGGCAGAGAAACAGCAATTCACATTCAAGACAATGTCAGAATAAAATACTTTTTAGGAAATGCTTTGATGTGCTGCTCTCTTACTCCCAGGTTCATTGTTAAAAGGGGCTCATCCATCCTCTCAGTCATGTGGTAAAAAAACTGCAGATATCCCAGTCCTTCAAGGAGTGGTACTGTGTGTTTCTCTAGTTGTACATAACCAATCAATTCCAAGGCTTTGGTAAGTTTGAGATGGCCCGCCCTTTACAAGGATAGAAAATTACATCCTTACTTTCTTGCAGAAATATAGAAGCATTTCTTATGCAACATTATCACTTACGTGACCAGCTGAAATGCATTGTGTATCAAGTGGGTCCTGTCCTTGTAGCTCAGAGCAGTGTGGTTTTCCCTCAGTAATTTTACTATCACATCCCAGCCATCATCAGCATAATGAACCACATAATAACCAGTCATATCAGAATTCACTTTCACCCAACTAACTTCTTCTCCGATGTGTATGCTGTCTAATAAACAAAACAGCATAAAACAGTTGGATTATCAGAAAGCAAAGCTGAAAATGGTAGATGGTAAATGGTCACAGGTCTTACCTGTGGGAGAAGTCATCAGATGTCTGTGGATGGTGTTGGACGTGTCAGTCTTATATGTCAGAGGAATATGCCAAAGGAAACTATTTAAAAACAAAAGTGTGTATAAAAGCTAAAAATGTGTTCATTTCAAAAATTGGACCAAAAGTTTGAAAGGACCATTAAGTTACTAATACTTGTGAATTTACCCTTGTTGCACAGCAGCCCACTGAGGATCAGAGGGAAGAACCGTCCTCAAGAACCGATTCTGCCTAAGCAGCAGTCGGGGCCCTTTTCTGCTCACAGTAACCAAAGGAATCCCTTTCTGTAGAGTCCAAGTGTTCATCATGGCTGTCAGGTTCAGGTGTTCCCCTGCAAACAGATACTGCAGGACGACATTAAACATCAGCACTTGCAAACCATATTGTTTGAATGTTTTGACATCAGGAGAGCGAGTGAGGTTTAAATATTTTACTCACTGCATTCTTAGAGGCCTGGTCACTGCTGTAACAATGTTTTCCTGAGGTGAAGTCATCTTCTGAGCATGTCTGGAAGATTAGAGAGGTTTCTCTCTTTTTAAAAAATATTTGACTTTGTTTGATTCTATCCATTTACACCACATGCAGGTGTTTACTTATTAAAATGGCTGATAATAAAGGCGTAAAAAATGGTAAAATCAATGTTAGCACAAGTGACCTGTTGTGTAACAGTGTATTTTAAAGACCCCCCAAAAAATAAATAAATAAAATAAAATTGAAAATTAAAATGAAAGTGAAAATAAAGGAAGTATAATGTACCAAAGCACATACAGTGTTTATGTGGCCACAAATATCCAATTTCAGAAATGTTCTCAGCAGCTTGATCCTTGTTTCTCAAAACCTGATAGAAGTAAGTAATGATCCCTATCCCTAAAACTGATTTTGAAACAAAGAAATTGCAAAAAAAATATATATATATCTGTTCATCCAAGCAACCTTCAATTATCTAAACCACTTTTCATTGGTGTTCTGGTGCCAAATCCAGCAGTAATGTTTTTGGGATAACAGGATAAAACAGTGGCACACAGGACAATGCACCATCACACACTCAAACCTAAGAACAATACAAACTGAGCAACTTAAAAAACTCTCAGAGTTAACTGATTTGGGCCATGGCAAGCTAAGAGCAAGCTCTGATAAAGAATCTGAAATAATTAGATTACAGTTGCAGGTCAGAAAACCATAGTGTGCTAATTCCTCTGCTCAAAAAAGCACACTAATGTATTCATGACATGTTAATGGGTTTCTTTGATTTACTGGTTAAAAAAAAAAACTATGGTATAATATTATCTTTTTAACTTTCAAAAAAAAAATCTCAGTAATGCTGTTACCATATTTTCAGTGCACAACATCAATATTAGATATTAATGCCAAGGCTGGTAAGATGTCTTTGATTCTATGGTGCAGTGTTGGTTCCAAAAGTAAGAGCATTGCCCACTCAGCTTGGCACCAATACTGCACCATACATGATTCTACCACCTGAAGTTTTTACTTCGATAGTCTGGGCTTAATTTAAAGCACAAGAATCTTGTACTGACTATAAAAGATACTGCTGATCTGAACCAAGGTTCCTGTATTTTTTTTCTATTGTGTGATTTTTTTAAAATATATTTCTCACGTGTCATCCTTAAATACCTAATATTATCTGATAAAAATTTTGTTGTTAATTGTTGCACTGATTTGTTTAAAGCAACAAAAGGTGCTGAGAATATTTTATCACAACAAAATGTATTGATAAAAGCTGAAAAAACATATTAGAAGGAAAGCAAAGCAAGCCAGATTTATAATATCTGGAAGGTGAAGAAATATAAATCCATTTGAAGTTCAAATGTTGTCCAGATAAATAATTATGTCCATTCCATTTTGGAATAATGAATTAAAAATAGTGAGAATGCAACCATAGCAGACCACACAAATCTTGCTCCCTGTAGCTACAACTTTGAAAAATGTATCGCACAGCTTCATTAAATGGTTTGTTTAACAGGAAACCTTGTTAACATTTCAAAATGCTGGAGAAAGATTACAGGATCTCTTACATTGGCAAGGCTGTCCCACAGGTCCTGATTTTGGGCATTTCCGTAACTGTGCTTGCGAAGGTATCGTACTATCCCACTCTGAANTTGGAATGGAGCCAGTCTTTAAAGAGTTGATTTGCACGCTCCAGACAAGGCGGGTATTCCAGGTGACAGGCCAGAGACAGGACCTCCGACCTCAGACGTCGCTCAGACACAGTGCCGCTGTCACTCCATGTCTGCTGGTCAATGACAGCTCCGAAAAACTGCAGGATGTACTTCTGCTCAGAGGCAGAGAAACAGCAATTCACATTCAAGACAATGTCAGAATAAAATACTTTTTAGGAAATGCTTTGATGTGCTGCTCTCTTACTCCCAGGTTCATTGTTAAAAGGGGCTCATCCATCCTCTCAGTCATGTGGTAAAAAAACTGCAGATATCCCAGTCCTTCAAGGAGTGGTACTGTGTGTTTCTCTAGTTGTACATAACCAATCAATTCCAAGGCTTTGGTAAGTTTGAGATGGCCCGCCCTTTACAAGGATAGAAAATTACATCCTTACTTTCTTGCAGAAATATAGAAGCATTTCTTATGCAACATTATCACTTACGTGACCAGCTGAAATGCATTGTGTATCAAGTGGGTCCTGTCCTTGTAGCTCAGAGCAGTGTGGTTTTCCCTCAGTAATTTTACTATCACATCCCAGCCATCATCAGCATAATGAACCACATAATAACCAGTCATATCAGAATTCACTTTCACCCAACTAACTTCTTCTCCGATGTGTATGCTGTCTAAAAAACGAAACAGCATAAAACAGTTGGATTATCAGAAAGCAAAGGTGAAAATGGTAGACCTTCACACAGGATGATATTTAATCTCTTACCTGTGGGAGAAGTCATCAGATGTCTGTGGATGGTGTTGGACGTGTCAGTCTTATATGTCAGAGGAATATGCCAAAGGAAACTATTTAAAAACAAAAGTGTGTATAAAATAAAAAAATGTGTTCATTATAAAAATTGGACCAAAAGTTTGAAAGGACCATTAAGTTACTAATACTTGTGAATTTACCCTTGTTGCACAGCAGCCCACTGAGGATCAGAGGGAAGAACCGTCCTCAAGAACCGATTCTGCCTAAGCAGCAGTCGGGGCCCTTTTCTGCTCACAGTAACCAAAGGAATCCCTTTCTGTAGAGTCCAAGTGTTCATCATGGCTGTCAGGTTCAGGTGTTCCCCTGCAAACAGATACTGCAGGACGACATTAAACATCAGCACTTGCAAACCATATTGTTTGAATGTTTTGACATCAGGAGAGCGAGTGAGGTTTAAATATTTTACTCACTGCATTCTTAGAGGCCTGGCCACTGCTGTAGCAATGTTTTCCTGAGGTGAAGTCATCTTCTGAGCATGTCTAAATAAATATATTCTTCTTTTTTATTAAATATTAAACTTGGATATGAAATATACTGGTCCAATATTAACTAACATTGTTCTATTTTTTTCATATTTTTCTTTTCATTTTTGTGTCAAATGCTAAGGCAGAACAACAAACTCACTTTGTCCTCTTGTTACTATAAATGTGAAAGATGCACTGCACAGCTTTACAATGCTTCTTTATTAAGATGTTCCCTAATGTAATCTAAGGTCTGAGAAAAAAACATAGTGTCTTACATTTGACAGGCTGTCCCACAGGTCCTGATTGTTAGCATTTCCGTAGCTGTACTTGCGTAGGTATCGCACAGTCCCGCCCTGAAACACCTCTTCAGTCAGAAAATGCCTTAGCATGTGGAGGACACATGCTCCCTAGAAAAAAATTGTAGCTGTTAACTATGAGAGGTAAAGAAGATGTACTGATTTCTCCTAGTGTGTAAAAAATATCTTATTATGTGAATTTTGTGTCTGCAACCTCAATTTAGGGCCTATCAATTATGATCAAAATAGAGAGCTTGTACCTTGTCATAGGAAACTGTGTCAAACATCTCTTCAATCTGAGTGGTGCTCTCTGCAGGGCTGGATATAGGCCGGGAGGAGTTCAATGAATCAAGACCAAATGCTGCAAAACATGTGTGCAGTTGATACTCTTCCTGCCAAAACACATCACATCTGAATATCAAACATCTCCATGTAGCTTTTATGGATATATTTACAATGATTAAAGTGCATACAACTTGGAGATCAGGGTAAGTGGCCTCCACTGAAATGTATTCCATGTATCTAGCAAATCCTTCATTTAGCCAGATGTCGTTCCACCAATCCATGGTCACCAAGTTCCCAAACCACTACAGTGCAAACAAAAGAACTTTAGCTCTAAGTCTTTGTCTAAATCTAGGGCATTTAGAGTAGAATTGTGAGATAATGATCTGAATGCCTTATTGAGCTGAACTTTTTTTTTTACCTGATGGGCAAGTTCATGTCCAATGACCATTGTAACCCAGAGTTTATCAGAGATGGAGGACGTGAGGGGCTCATAGAGAAGGCTGGTCTCTCTATAGGTAGTCAGGCCCCAGTTCTCCATTGCGCCAACCTGAAAATCTGGGATGGCAATTAGATCTGCAAGAGGATGAAAAAGTAATGAAGAGTAGAGGGTAAAGACTAGACACAAGACATAAGAAAGGAAATTAATGTAACCTTGTTTGGGTAAAGGATAGCGAATGTTGAAGTACTCCTCATAGAAGTCCAGCATTTTAACTGCAACCTCCAAAGCATAGTGAGTTTGCTTCCACTTCTCAGGCGCAGCATAGATGGAGACCTATAGAAAAATCAAAACCAGTGATGAACCAAAATTCAGGGTTGAGAAAGTTATAGTCAAGTAAAAAAGTGACGGCAGTTTAGCAAACCGTGAAGACCTCACCTTGACCCCTGATGATGTTGTTGCACTGACAGACTTGAAGTCACAAACGATGAAAGCTACAAGGTACGTGCTCATTGTTACGCTCGGGGCAAACTGATCTTCAAAAAGCTCGCCGCTCAGTGGTGTAGTTTTGATCTGAAACCCAGAGGAACGCTGAGGATTTTTCTTTTATCAATGTATGAAATGTATGCAGCGCCTTTCAAAGATGCAGCACTCACTACTGGCATGTTGGAGAGAGAAATGTACTCTGGGCTCCTCCTGATCCGCACAGAGAAATTGGCTTTGAAGCTTGGCTCGTCGAAACAAGGAAATGCCATTCGAGCGCTTGTGGGTTCAAAGTGAGTGGAAGCTAGGTTTCTGTAAATAGATAGTAGCACAGTGGTGGCAGAAGGTGTGTGTTGGATAATGTTTACAGGATGGCTAAAAAAAACAGGAAACTTGCTCTTACCTGATCTCTCCTTCACTGGTTCTGTAGGTGCTCTTATAGAATCCATAAAATCCATCTGCCAGCTCTGCTTCAAACTCTATATACAAGAAATACTTCTGCCCACTGCTGAGAACCCTGGGAGAAAAAATGCCTATTTGCTCGTGGGAAGGGTTGTGAAGAACTGGGAGAACCTAAAACAGAAAAGGATTGTCAAGCTGATAAGTGACAGAAAAAGCCCCCCTTGTACTAGTAACTACCTGATCAGATACATGAGCAAGGTCAGGATCTAAAATTGTGGCCTTGGAGATTTGAAGACCCTTGCTGTGTAAAACAACCCAGTTTGTATTGTTGTGGACATCAATCTGAATCTGCACTGAGCCCGTGAACCTGAGAGTTGTGAGGTTAGGGTGCAGGAGAAGGTGGTAGTGAAGAGGAACAATATACCTGAAACACAGAAACATGACAGTTAATTCATCAATGAGTCAAAACACAGATATCTGCGTTTTTTGTTTTAATCTGACCGTATGTGTTCAGTACCTTGGCAGGCGAAGGCGACTCCAGGGGAAAGACAGATTACCATCAGCCAGAGGTGGCTGTTCTCCAGTAGAACTAGGAGGGTTTGTTGCCTGCTCTGAGGTCTGGGACCCAACCAGAAACACCTTGACAGCCAACAGCACTAATAACCCTACTGGAATCATTGCAAAGGGAATGACTTTGCAATGATTCAATAAAATGACTCAGTATGTGACCAACTCTAAGCACTCAGCTCTTTTAACTATAACCTGAATGTTGAAGTCAGTTGCAGCAACCACTCAACATTAATTATGAAAATAAAATGACTACTCTTCTGGGATTCTTCTTTTGAACCTGAAAGACAAGAAACAAAATCAAGCATAAAAAGTCTAACATCTGTGTATTCATTGTTTCTTTGCATAAAATAATTTTATTGCAGGTTTGAATATAAGCAACCTCTTTTCTCAAACTATTCTAGAAGACAGTCTGGGAACTGAACTTGAACGGCAGCTAAATTATTCTGATGTAGTTATACATCCATTTATGAAATCCTACTTTTGTAAAGTAGAAAACAGAAGCCTTTTTAATAGAATTGAATGACTCCTGTTCACTTTAACTATTATACCATTGTTTTATTCCTGCCACTGCTAAAACATTTTCTCTCCTTTTTCTTTCTCAAAAAAATTTTTCTGACAGAGGAATTTTGTGTGCATCTGCAAATGGAGTCGTTGACAAAGATATTGCTACTCATGGCTGTGTAATTATTGCTTTATTTTTCTCACAGGAAGAAAAACTGCCTCTAAACCTTTATGTTTAGCAGTGGCTCTATCCTGGACAGAGTCAGTATATTTAGTCAGTTATCTTCTGTAAACTTCCTTTCAGTGAATTGTATTAGTTTAGCAGCATCTTGTTCCTAGATAAAGCCAGTAACAGAGATACAGTATTTGTTCTTTTCTGTGCTGCTTCTTGTACAATAGTCTACCTCCTCCATAAAACATACGGTACTCATGGCCAGTGGTTCCCTGTTTTTTTTATCTTGTTTCTGTCTCCTTAACATGTCTGAATCCTTCCGTTAACAGGGAGTTTTTACTTCCCACTGTCACCACATGTTTGCTAAGAATGGTTTTATACTCTAAAACTGACCTGTTGGAGCTAAATAAGACTTTATGCCATATAACTGGTTTCTGTTACCAGAAAATAAACAGATTTTTTGGGACATAAAACACTTTCTTTGTATATTAATATAACTGCAGCTATCGAATGAATTATCAAGTCAGTGTCCAAAATAAAGAGGCTAAATTATTCCCATGGAGCAGGTGGAGTAAACCTGCTAAGAATAACTAAGCCATACAGAGCACATGCTTAGTTAATTCTGGCACACAGCAGACCTATTTCTTTAGAGGAGTCAAACATGTGAGCATAAACAAGACAGCCTTCATCATGTGGTCAGAAAGAAAGAAGTGGACTGTAGGTGACAGCAGCTGCCGGAGCACAGCTATAGTTCAAACCAGGCTCCAGGAACATTCTTAAAGCTGCACTGTGCCAGACATATTATTTATGCACATATTTACTGAATCTAAGATACCCTACAACCTAAAAACATTGTTAGAGATGATCTAGACTATAGCTCTATATCTGATGTGGAAAATTTCAACTATTACAAAACAAGCATTACCTCGATCACTTTAGCTTCATCATGCTTCCTTGATCATCCTGCTTTTCAGTTTCGCTTTCCCTTTTAAGATGCCGCCCACTGAAGATTAAAAAAAAACTGCTCAGATTAGTTTGTAGGTGTGTGTCCACTAGAAAGAGGTGAGATAGTGACTTAAGATGATAGGATACAGACAAGAATCTTTTATTATAACTTAATGAAGAATACATTGTGAGCAACGTGTCCAAATTGGTTCATATATTTATTACTTTATAGAAGTGTGTGTGTCTCTGTGTGCAGGTGCTACTGATATCATCTTACCTCAGTGTAACAGCCAAACACAGGTGGGTCTCCAGTTGCCAGTGTTATTCCTAATGCCTTCCTTACTTTCCTGTAGTTTTAAGGAATCCCATAAAACGTTTCACACTTTGTCTTTCTCTCTCTTCCCTCTGTGTTTCTGGGTGTTAGAGTTTCCCCGTGTGTTGTGAGGGTGTAAGGGGTTTCCATTGTTAGTAAGGTCACAACAATGAGACATGCCAATCCCCCACAATGCAATGCTCCTGGCAAAGCCCTCTTTTTAATGCAATCACACACAAGGTACACAAACACGCACAAAACTCACACACATGTACAGTAAACACTGAACAGGGCTTGTGAAAGTCAGAGTAACTGCAGGGTAGAAATGGCGGAGCCACCCAGGGGACTTATTTATCTTCCCATTATCTATCTATGGACTGGTGAGAGCTTTAACTGTCCTTCTTATTTTGTAAAGAGGGAAAGTATGCAAAATTATTTTTGTTACAGGAAAATAAGCCTCTATTGGGATTCTGCTCAATTTGCTTGGATTTGTTTATTATATTTTCACTCTTTATGGTACTTTACTACCAACATTTTAAATATTTTTATTGTTTTTAGAAAAAAAAAGTTGATGCATAACGATGCTTAGAGATATCACAGTGCTCCTATTTTATAGCCTCTGCTTTGCCTAATTTTTCATTGTAGAATTGATTTTAAGGTGCTCTGAATTATGTTTGAAATAACTTAATTTGTATTAGCTGTACAATTATGTCAGATTTTCTTTTAGAGTACCAGACATCAATAATTCTAAATGAAAATTAGGGTTAAGGCTACTTTTTTTTTTGGGGGGGGGGGACAGCATTACTGAAGATCTGACAGCAAAATAGACTAAGACTTCAAAAAGAAAACCTAAGACTTATTTGTTTGGAATTTTACATTTAGTCATTTCAAACAAAACTTTCCTACTTTAACATCAAGTATTTATTTTCCTCTATTGCTATTATTTATTTAAATTCCACTTATAATTAGAATTGTTTTTTAATTTGTGACACCCTTTTCATGACCTTTCATCTATGAATATCATATTTTTGACTACCTTCAATGTCCCCAGTCTTATCCTCAATGCATTTGTTTTTCTACAGTCTTGCAAACAACCTTCACCTCTGCTAAAACTCTTTTTTTATTGTCGTTGTTTATTTGTTAAGCTCCTGATTTTTTTGCCATACCATGTTTCTGTTTTCCTCTGTTTGGCTCTTTGAAATTCATTAAATAACTGATTCTCTCATTTATTTTCTTATTAATGTGTTTGAGCATGTATACCACCAATTCTTGCTGTTTCTTTCAGTGTCCAACTTTTCTAAGTTTACTTATAAAACTTTTTAATATGATTTTTTCTACTGTTCTTGTTGCAGGAGCGGTTGAGGGTAATCTGCTGGCTTCTCTTGCTCCACCGGTCCACCTAACAGGGGAGAAGCTTGGCTTGACACTGCTGGTCTGTGTGGTGAGCGACTTCAGGAGAGGCCACCTGGAGATCAACTGGAGGTCAGCCTCTGATGAGGGCTACAGCTACGCCAGTCCATACAACGGTGCTGTGACCAGGAAGCATCGTGGTCACAGTGCTGTGGCGATCATCACCGTAGTCACCAGTAACTGGCCATCTTACAGCTGCTCAGTGCGACGGAGGAAACACTCAAGAGCCAAAAAATTGCACAACATCGCCTCTACAGGTAATGATCAGAGTCTGAATTTATTTGTCATGAATTTGATTCAACAGCACTTAAGTTAGCTGATAATCCTTCTACTATTCTTAAAGCTGATGCTGAAATGTGCAACAACGATAATGAAGAAAGAGAAGGTATAGCATTTTTAAATGACCTCAATGAAAAATTGTCAGTTTGTAAAGCAGATTCTACTTGCTGACATGTGTGTTTATTTACAGCTCTTGCAGTGAGGACGAACATTGTGGTGGTGATGTGTATGAGGCTCCTTCTAATGAAGATAATAGTCTTTGATGCACTAATGACTGTTTATGTTATTAAATGGTAAGAGTGATTCATTAAATAGGACGCTATAACAAAAAAAATCAACAAAATACATCAGATCTTATGGAAAACAGCAGAACATTTCATCAGTGATCACCCAGTTGAAGATAGAAGTTTCCAGCTTTTTTGCTTTAATAAACGTATTCTTAATTTATTCAATACCATAAAATTAAAACTGGTCAGAGTCCTGGAGCTGGTTACTGATGGAGGTGATTTTGCCTTGACATTTAAGTAGTCATTTTTCAAGATACCAGAACCAAAGAAAGTGGGTCTCTATGTACTGTATGTACATTTAACCATTTTAGCATTAGGACATATCTACTTTATAGGTTCATTATGGTTGAGTTTGAATATGTTTTACTTTTCTTAGAAAATAGGAATAGATCCCAAATAATTAGATGGGAAATTTGAGCAAATAGGCAAATGAAAAAAATTAAAGCAAAAACTAGTATTTCTTCAAAATGAGGTGGATGTTAACAGGTTAAATTTTAACTACTGAAACTGAACTTTTATTCACTAACTGCAACTAAAAAACCTAATATGTCAATAAAAGAGGAAATACGTTTATATATTAAGAACAAATCTTAACAAAATGTTTGTTTTTTTTTTAGATTTCTTGAAAGGAAGAGCTCTGGATGCTGAACATGATGGTATAAAGAATATTGAGCAACTGAAGCTTCTTCTTTTGTCAACTCTGAGATGGTTTATACTCCCGAAGATGAAAGGAGCTCTCCCATCCTTTATGGTTGACCTCTAGAAGTTGGTTTTGCAGAGAGCTTTGGTAAAAGCTAAAGGAGTCAGAGAAATAATCCTCAAGTACTTACCGCTCTGAACTGGTAGTGGCGCCTTTTTTGGGGGGTTTTATTTCAAATTCCAGGTGTCGCCGACTGTGGCAGTTGAAAAAGACTGTTTGTGAGGCCAAGTCTGATGGTATCTGATTAAGACATAACGGCACACAGGTGGATCAATGCTTGTAAATTTCACATACTTTTAAAGATGCTTGTGGAGCTCTGGTACTGTATTTTGTTTTGATACATTTATTTTAAAAGACATATAGGAAATGGCAAAATACAATTTAAGGTAATTACCAGTTCCATTTCAGACATTTAAATAACCAATTATTCACTGCTTTTTAATTTTTTTTATACTTATACCCATAAACAGCGATTGAGGCGTGGACTTTGACTGGGCCATCCCAACACATGATTATGCTTTGAACCAAATTATTTTATTGTTTTCAGCTCTGAGTGTTTTTACTGTCATTGTCCTGTTTGAAAATCATCTCTAGCCCAATTTTTTTTATTTTTATGGTCTAACAGCTTTTCTTCTATAACTGGAGATTCTTACACCCCATGATCTCTGACCAGGTCTCTTAGCTCTGCTGAATGCATCGCTGGGCTGCAGTATGATGCTACGGCCATGATCTATATTCAGAATGGGTGCCGGGTTTTTTTTTTAACCCTAGAATTTGTTAAGCAGTATTGAAATAACTGGGGCAAATATAAAATAAAATAAGTAGTTGTTTTAAAATACATTTTCCCTCAACAATAAGATGTATCATTTTGAATATAAAATTCCAATGAAATGTATAGATTTTGTGGTTGCATCGTGATAAACTGAGAGTAGTTCACATTGTTTGAAAATTCTATAAACTATAAACTGCTGTGTTTATTGGCACAAGCTGTAAGATTCATTGAAATATAAATGCAAAAAAGAGAATTTATAATGCAAAAAAGAGAATTTATAATGCAAGATAAAATGTCTAGTTTATATCGCTACTGCAGTCATTTGAGCATAACAGTTTATTTTAAGGAAATAATGTTCCATATATGCTAGTGTTTAATTGTTTAAAATTTCACTTGTCTTCCTCTAAACCATTTTATCAACAAGTGGGTTGTCAATTGTTGCACTGACTCTAAAAGAGCATTTGTGAATTTATTTCATCTGCATATTTGACATTTTAAATTGATAAAACGTTTTTTGTACTCATTCTTAATTTTTTTTTTCTTTTCTATATATTTCTGTCAGTTACGTTTTCACCAGTAATAAGGTAATGACCCATTTAATCATTATTTACATACTTTTTCAACCAAATATATTTTTATTACTATTTGAATAACTGTGTTAATTAATGTTTTACTTCTACTTTAGTAAAAATGTCCCAAAGTAATGCTACTCTTACCTAAATACAAAAAAGGCTTCTCCTAAACACAAGAGAAAATGTTTTTTTTTTTACATTTAGTGTAACTTATTTTTAATACATTATTGTTTTAGAAATTAATCTATTGTGATTTAAAGTTTAAAACTTGTTTTACATCAACTATGAAGTACTGTAGAGAAAATTGTTCTGCAAAGCTTAATGTGACATTTTTTTTATGGACTGCAATGGTTAAGTTTAGCATGACATTTAACACATGACCAGTTCAGCAGCCTTATATGACTGTTAGTATATTACCTGTTAAATAACACATGAGTGTTTGGACTTCTTTCTGTTTAAATAAAAGACCAGCACACACTTTAATTCCTCCATTCTTGTTTTTTTTTTTTAGTCTTTTGAGCGCTTTTAGTAACACAGTAACATAGCAAGGGAGCACCACTAGGTGGCAGCACAATCACATCTGACATTTTTATTTAAATAATTATCCAACAACAAGAATATGAAGCTTAACTTCCCCTAAAGGACACTACGTTCATAAATAAGTTAAGGTATTTCATCACTAACCAGTCACTCTTCACCAAACCGACACTCACATGATGAAAGAAGATCACACAATAGCTAAAACTAAAGCAGATCGAACCAACTGGGAATAAATATACAGAATGGTACATGTTCCATAGGGTAGAAATTTCTACAAGGCATTGATTCCCACATCACAGTGCTTATGCTGACACATTTCAATAAGATACTTTTTAACCTCCAATATTTCACTTTTATCTCAGTATGAAACACCGGGCCAAAAATTAAGCTGGTTTAAAGTAGCAAGGTTTAAAAAGAGACAGAATGAAGGTGCTGGTTTGGTGGGGAGTACACTGAACATGCCATTTGTCTTTGGTTAAAATCAAACCAAAAAAAAGGTAGCACAGCATAACATAGTCTGTACTTTCTTTTGACTTTAAGGTCAGATTTTGGCACAAACAAGATGCATTATTAGAACTTTTACTATGTTTCAGGGATCTACCAGGTACTCCGCTGAATCTTAGAGCTTGCTTTCTGGAAATTGCCAGGTACTCTCCTGGAACTTCTGTCAAGTTTATCAAGAGCAAAGTTTCCTAATAATATAGAGCTGTACCTCAGAGCAGCTTCTAGGAAAGTGCTTATTTCTATGGAAGGTACAGGAGAGTGTGTGGTAAGTTTTAGAAAATGAGCCTTAAGTTCAATGAAGGTACTTGGTAAAATCTTGATAAATCATCAGTAGGTTTAATGAAAGCTCAAAGAATATTCCCAGACGTAATCAGTAATTTGAATTAAAATGACAGGGAAATAATTTGTAAATTCCAGAAAGTATCTTTTAAGGTTTTGGGGAAAGTGCTTGGTAAGTACCAAGAAAAGTCCTAAAAGCAAGCTCTTGCATTCAGGAAACTACCAGCTATTTGTAAGCAAAGCAGTGAAAACAAATCACTATGATCATTAAATGTTGGCAAAAACAATAAAATAGTTCTGATGTAAATCACATAAAATAAAGCAAACATTCATTTGTTTTTCAAAAATATTGAAAACCCCTGAAAACACACAGACAGAAGTAGAATCCAATAACAACAGAGTAGTACTGATGGTATTTGCAGCGACAACAGACCCAATACATTCAACAGAAAAGCTCACATTAATTGTCCTTAAGATAAATGCTCACGCAGATCAGCTGCTGGAAAAATGGTTCATTTTAGCATCAAAGCTAAAAAAAAAAAAACAGGACAAATACTTGAATAATTATTGGTTTAGTGAAAAAAAGGAGCAGAAACACTGACTGGCATTGTGTAAAAAAAAAGTTAAAATAAAGTGCTTTTCTTAAAAAAAAAAAAACTCCTCTGTTTGAGGTATTTGAAAAAAAAAATCACATAAAATCACATAAAGAAAACAATATTTATACTATCACGCTGTGCACTTAAGAAACTAGATAACTATTTACAGATGATTCACCCACATGGAGATGCTCTCATTGTCAGTTGCATTTGATGATTCTGACCATGCCAGGTAAGATGCAGTCAGTGCTGGCAGGCCTTCCTGTTCACACAGGGGAGGGTCAGCCCACCACACCCCATCTTAAAACATTTCCAGTTCCCAATAAATGTCTGATCTTCTGATTTTTTTTTTTTCTCGCTCTGCATCAGTGCTCAGTGTCGTTTCTCAGCTAAACAAATCCTCTGTAAACTCCTTTTGTAGTGCACTTATACAGGCCTACATGCATTCAGGCAGACATTGGGGGCCGTTCTCACATGAATACAATGCTTAGAGTACACAGCAGGAGCAGAGCAAGCTTTTTGATAAGCTGAGAGTCAGAGTAGAAGAAGGAGGCTGCAGAGCCACGGGGATATATCCTCCATCTATCCCGGTGTGGATGAAGGTTCTCCATGTCCTTCTGGGCACTGTGTGCGGCTAGTGTGAAGTTAGGATCTCCAGTGGTCAGGAGATCAAATACACAAGAGTGGAAGTAGATGTCCAGGACCTCCAGCTGTTCGCTGCAGCGCTCCTTTGCCTCTTCCATGCCAAAAATTGGTGAAGATCCAAATTGGTATGCGTGTGTGTGTGAGGAGTAGCTAGGCTGGCGCAGCTGCTGTCGCTGTAGGCCCAGTGCAGGGGGGGAAAGCGGCAGAGGGAGGTGTCCCGAGTGGTCGATGCGTTCGCTGCTGGGACAGCCGTTCAGGCAGAGCTGCAGGTCCTGGGTATCATCGTAGGCCTGAGCCAGCTCTTCTGGGATCCGCACAGCCAGCGTCAGGTAGCGCCCCACCTGGCGGATGATTACTGTCACACCGATGTAGCCAGCATGCAGTTCCACGTGGCGCCCAGGGCTCCGTTCAGAGATCCACAGAGCCCGGACTTTACCGGAGGCACCGCCAGCACCGAAGGAGGTGTGGATAGGGTCTCCGCTGCTCACTGTCCCATCATCAAAGGCAGCTGGAAGGCTGTCTGTGACAGCCTGGTAGACCCGCTGGTCTGTGCAACCCTCATAAGGCTTGAAGATGATGGTGATCTAAAGTGGGAAACAGCATAGACATTTTTTACATCATCAGACAATTGGGAGACGATTGTGTACATTGTCTGCCATATTGTTCAGGTCTTTGACTCAGTTAAGCCCCTGAAAATAAATCAAACCTTTCCTGCATTCATTTGGTCTCCTGCTTTGCCACAGCAGGCGCTCATCATGACAAACTGAAATCATTTAGACTCTTTGCAATTCTTTTGGATAAAAAAACAGTTTTTCAGGACTGTATGGATCAGGTGATATACTTTTTGCAACCATGGCAGCATTTTGTACCTGCTTTGATTGTGTTTTCTGTAGTTTGAAAAATAACAAACAACTAATATCTACCAGCAGCAGTTTGCTTTGAGTTTAATTTGATCTGGAGCCATAAGAAGTTATCTTTTACAAGAGTCATCTGCTTCTGGGATCTGAAACAACATTTAAAGGAATAGAAACATTGAAATATTTCAAAGCAACGTCGATTTTACTTTACTTAAGGTGCATGCTTACAAAAGGGTTTGTTTACGAATGCAAAATGCAAGTAAAAAATAGCAAAGCATTGGTCGGAAATGACCAAGGGCGTGACACAAGTAGTCTGGCATTGATTGTCAACAGCTGAAACAATTGCCATTAACTTTCATGCTGTCATAGTGTAAACTTTAAATAATATGTGTGAACATCTCTAAAGGAATATTCACACAATTAATAAATGTGAATAAAGACGCACAGGAAGACACAATCATCTCAATATTCAACAAAGGACTTGATGACTTTTTAACAAGTTGTAATTTGACACAGCTAAGAAAACATGCTGACACATGAACACACACACACACAGCTCCATGGGTGTGCAGACGCAGCGGTGGATGCAGGGTGTGGTGGGTGAGCATTACGGTTAGCTCCAGCATCATAGTTCCGGTGAATGGCTGCTTTGTTCACATGACAGCCATGAGGAATGAGGCCTGGCAGCCCATTAAGCCTGGAGGGCTGTTAATGTGGGTGTATATGAAAGTGTGTGTGCATGTGTGTGTGTTCGAATCTAATAGTCGTGACTAATAACTCGCCCCACCTCTGACACAAGGTCAAACCTTCAGCTGCAAAGTGTAGAAAACCTGCTTTCTACTCTCTCTGGGAATGCCATGGTATTAGTGAATAGCTGTGTGTGTATGTGCCTTAATAATTAAAGCTATCCACTAAGCTAGAGAGGGCAGATCATCAGGGGAAACATCAACATTGCTTCTTTAACACCACAAAGATCACCTTGTGTGGCTCATATGCTCCATGTAGCGCCATGCTTCTTTGCTGTTGCATAGGGGCCTTTTAACATGCCTAGTGCTTTAAGCTGACTGCAACTTATAGGACCCATATTTCCTCACATGGACACACAAATACTTCCAAACGAGCTTGCAAGTAAACAGAGGCTTCTTTCACGCATCTCGTTTAAACGTATTAGCGGTCAAGTTATGTGCAGCCGTTAACCGAGTTAGGTTTGCTGCACTGCTGCAGTCACAAGAGGTGGTCACAAGATCGAGGCCGCTTGCTTTGCACCTGTGTGCTTGTTAAAGCCAGAGCGACACAGGCAGCCTAGAAGAGAATCAAGTAGAGCTACAGTGTTTGCTGTCTCCTCACTGATAAGATTTCTTATTTTTGTGGCAAAGAAAAGAAGCACACACACACAGGAAGGTTAAAAAAAACTGTCAGCCTTGTTGTAGGCTGTTACAGATGTTCAGTGACATACTTTCAGCCCTGAACCCTCCTCCTGAAATCCAAAATACAACCTTTCATACTCACTCTGCAGAATGAACTTCATGTAACACCCTTCAGTGCGGACTCAGTTACTACAGGGAGATGACTCTAAGTAAACTATATTCGTTATAAGGTCAAGTGTGACAGAGCACAGATATGTAAGTTGTGTACTAAGCACTAAGTCTGCTCAGTCAGGCTGCAGAGAGCCAGAGGGAGGGAAAGAATAACGGGAACAGGAAGTCTGAGAGAATTACAACAATTTGAATCAGTTTAATATTTTGCTTTCTATTGCCGTCAAAATCTGTCTGTTTGAATGCACTGGATTTGGAAAGAGCCAGAGCACTGCTAGAAAAGGCTAACAACTGTATAAAATACCAACTTTTTGTCTTTTATTATTATTATTTTTTTTAAACCTATTTTTTTACAACCCTGTTCTCTCCAACACACTGTGTGACAGCCTCTGCTCCTGATATAGATAATACTGACAACAGGAAGGCTGCAACGTTTTATTTTTTAACCATTTCAGAAGTTCTCACCTTGTTGGTGGCGGTTGCACTTGAGCCGGGAACCACAGGGACATTAGTGACCTGCACTGACAGATAGTCATTATCGATAAGAGGCCATGCCCCCTCCACCTTGCAAGTCTGGAAGCTGTCCTTAAATGTTCTCAGGTGAGGGTCCCCAAACAACCCGCAGAACAAGTACCCAGGCCGAGAGCGCCCATGGCCGTGGCTGTGAGAGTGGGTGTGGGAGTGCGTGTGGGTGTGCTGGGTGCGGCTGTGATAGTTGCAGGGTTCAAGGTGGACCTCTGGGTGGGCAGAGGGGGTCGGGCCATCTCTGGAACAGTTTCTCTGACTCATGAGGTCTGAGATCCCAAGCACGGCTGAGTGGAAAACCAGGTCTCCCCGGCAGGCCTTAGCTGTCCTCTGGGTACAGGCTGAGTACGCACGCAGAGCTTTGCAAAACTCAATGTGGAAGCCATCCACAACGGGCGTCAGGTGGGAGGTCAGCGAGACGAAGTCGGTGGTGCACCTCTGGATGCGACACTGGGAGGTAGCCAGTTGGCAGTCACCTGTACGGGAAAAGATCAGAGATACCTTTAAATAATAACATTATATACATGTGTGGTCATTTAGAGTTAAAACCTTATCTTTACAAAAAAATCTATGCACCAACATGGAGAGGTTAAGGTCAAGTGTGAGAAGACTTCCTTTGATCTTAGACTGACAAAGGTATATGCTGTTACAGCCCAACCCAATAAAAGTAGACAAAAGAACCAGCATCTGATTAAAACACTTGATCAATCAGCAGTGCCGCTTTGTGAGTGCAATAAACCTTAAGTGTAATAAACCAAAGAGCACCCAGACAGAACGATGAAGCAACATCACCCTTCCAATAGTGAGATAATCCTGTCTGTACAGCCTGCAAAACGGAGATTCACAGGGGGAGGCAAAGCGTCCAGCAAAAAATTCCTACACACAAAAATATATCCTGTTTTTTCATGTTAGAACCAGAAATCATAAGGCTTTTATTTGGGATTTAATTTAATTATAATATAATAAGAGCAGTTTGTCTTTAAGAATACAACAGATTTCTGCTCTCCATCTGATTGACCTGCAACACAATAATCTGAGAAGCGGCTGGGAAGCCCATAGTAGCTCTAGAGGAGCTGCAGAAATCTATAGCTCAGGAGGGAGAATATGTTGACAGGACAACTTAGATTCTTCTGTGAATATGGATTTAAGAAGAATAAAGACTAAAATAAAGCATTAAGCAGCCATGTTTGTACTTAAGGCATAAAGAGGAAACAGCAAATATTCTAAACTAATTAAAACTGAAATTAAACTTCTTAGTCTACATACAAAATGCTAATTATGGAGGACACCCAAAATGGTAAATAACCCTGATCACCTCACCCGCTTAAAACTGGATAAATATAAACAGTATGCAGGTTAGAATGGCATAGTCAAAGCCCAGACATAAATCCAGCTAAGAATCTCTGGCAAAACTCAAAATTATTCAATATGATGGTAACTATCCCCCTTTGTCTCTCTGCTTGGAGACCTAAAGGAGTTGCAAAAAGTAATATTTGAGCCAAAATGTCTGTTTATGTTGTTTTCACATGTTGATAGAGAGAAAATCAAAAATCAAAAACATAAATGTAATTTTCCAAAGCACCTGTGCTCTTAAAACAAGCTTATAAAATATCAGTTTAAAGACGTATCATTTACCTTCCACTCCACAAGTAAGTGCATCTGTCCAATAAAATGTCCAATAAAACACCCAAGTTTGTGGCTGTAACATGGAAAATTATGAAAAAGGTTCAAGGAAAATGAATGAAATGTTTTATATGTGGAAACTGGAATGAGTGGTTTGTTTGTTCGCATTGAAAAGAACAAACACATGATCAAAAATCAAATTCACCATCACACCCCTCTAGAACTGATTCCTTGGTGTGAAATTTAATCTTTGATTTTGTATCTGTTTCCACATTTCTAAGTGGAACGAGGGTCAAAATGAGCCTTTTGTATCACTGACCATCAGATGTACAGAGGGAGTTAGAGGCAGAGAGAGATTAGAGACCAGACCTAATGCATCAGTCACAGCGTGCTCCTATTAGATTAGTCCAGAAGGAAAGAGAGGGAGAGGAAGGCTCTGCATAAAGGGACAGGCTGCACAGAAACACAGGCAGTGATCAGAAAAAAAAAAAAACAGTGGTACAGTATGGCTCCTATGTTCAAGCAAAACAGGAAAAGAAAATGATCCCTCTTTATCATTGTAACGTCTACTTAGACCACTACCACCACTTTAACCTTCTACAAGCTCTACCCTTTCTAAAATAACCAAGGACTAGTGTCCAACCATGTGGGGGCAGTGCTGCTCTGAGTTTCAAAAATAAATAAAAAAATCAGAGTGCAGATGTGGATCGGACACNCCCCCCTCCACTCACAGCAAGCTTTAGAATCTCTCCCCTGGCTGTTAAATACTGACACCAGCCCAAAGATATGTCTTCACATATGTGCAAAGGCTGCACAGACCGTCTGAGCACTGAGGGAGCATTGTGTCTGCTGCCCTAGCACTCCCAGAGCTTCCCTTTTTTTTTTTTTTCCCTCCTATCAGGCCTGCAAGACTCAAACACTGCTGCAAGACATTCAGTCAGGACCATTTTTAAACCACATATAGATCTCAATGGATGTCTTCATGATCCTATCTGTTCACATTTCATTTTTTTAACCACAATATCACAGTGCACAGACATAAGTTAAAAAAAAAATGTTATTGTACATCCAAGTAACTCGGTGGACTTACTAATATTAAACCCAACAAGAAGCCCTTGAAGAAAAGTTTGCACCAGTAAAAAACCAAAGAGCCATCGCTGGATTCTGGCCTTCCATAAGGAGCTTTTCATGTTATAATTAAATATGTTCTGACTATCTAAGGTTGCTTATTAAAGAGAATTATCTTATCTTTTTTTCTCAGGGGATTCTAGTGATCTTATTAAGTATTCATAGCTGTTCTTTCGAAGAAAGTCTAATCTATGCATATGATTAAGGGACGTATGGTAAAGCAAGTAAAGGTGGTGAATACTGAAAAGGCTTAAAAATGCTATTAAGAGGAGAATAAAGAAATCTCTATGTAAGAAACTAATGTGTTCAGAGGATTTGTTTGAATTATCCCCAGGAGCCAGTGTTTCTATTAAAGACAAGATAGGAATCAGATGTTTTTTTTTTTTTTTTTTTGGCAAAATGTACCCACAGCTCCATATTCTAATTATTTTACATTTTTCCTCACGTTGCATTTGCTTAGGCTTTAAAGCAGCGGTTTTCCGTTCTACAGCATCTCTAAGCAGCTTCTCCACCATCAGAGAGCTCCAGATATCCCAGACTGGTGTTTATCTACCTGTTCTTTGTCTTTTTTTTAATCTCAGGAGATCAGATTCTAAAAAATAAACAAATAAAACTTCTGCAACTCTCTCTCAGCTGAGGGAACAGCTTGTGAAGAGCTTATTGATCACAATGTTGTGTGCACGCTCTCACGTTCTCCACCAGCAAGCAATCACCTAAACCCCCAGCAACAATAGTTTCAGATAATCCAGACGCTCCCTTCTTGTCTGTGCAAACATGCTCAGAGCTGACAGCACAAGTACATGTGCATCAACAAAACGAAACATTATTCACACCTTTTAGCAAATAAAACACTGTGTTTGCCTCACCAAAACCAAATACACATTCTTTCCTGCTGAAGCATGTGGGGTAGGAGGTAGTGAGAGGGGTTAAAGCAAGCAGGGTTCAGTGTGCTCCACAGGGCTGTGTGTGTGTGCAGGAAAAAAAAGGGGGGTCCTGCTGACCAGCAGTGTTAAACTAATTACAGGAGGTGTGACTGCCTAACAAACAGTCTGCACACACAGAAAATACATTACAAAGCTGGGAAAACATAAAGCAATCTGCAAAAGATAAACTGAAAATGTACCACTAACCTCACATAAGTTTCAATTAAGCAATTTCCTGCATCACTAAAATATCTATAAACATCAAATGATTTTAAGCGAATCTTTGACTACTTCCAATGTTTTACTTTTTAAGCCTCCAGTCAGAAATAAATCCCAGTCTGTGGTTTTATGTTCTCCAACACCACAGACTGAACTTGCATTTCAATAGATCTGTTATGGACATGGGGAGAGGTAGCAGCCCTGTTTTCCCTTCTCCTCCCCTCCTCCATGAGCCATTAAGGGGCAGACAGGAGAATGACGGCCCAGGAGAGTGGAGGAGAAACTCGATCCGGACTCAGACTGCTGCACTGCCGCTTTGGAGAGAGCCATTGTCAGACAGGAGAGGTGCTGGGCCCCGGCACTAAATAAACCTTTAATTACTTATTAATTACCTAAAGCCCTAATAAGTGCATACGGGAAATGAAGTGTTTAAAGTTACCTAAATCAAGGCAAAGTGTTAAATGACAGCGAGATAGTTACCTATGTGAGCAGCGCAGCAGAGAGCGGTGATAAGCAGCAGCAGCGGCCGGAAGCGGCGCACCACAGACGGTGAAGCGAGGCGCTCAGCCCCGCGGCAACAGCATCCGGCTCTCCCCATCCCCGTCCATGCAGGGCCAGGAGGGGAGAGTGGACGGAGTCCCGCAGAGGGAGGACGGGTGGTGTCCAGGCCTCCTCAACTCTTCTCCTGCCTCTTCTTCCTCACTCTTCTCTCCGTCCTCTCCTTCTCTGGTGCGCATTAAAGCACAGCTGCTCAGCGGAATGCAGGGAGGAGGAGGAGGAGGAGAGAAAACAGTCAAACAGTCCAGAGTCACTTTACTCCGAAGACACTTTTACTTTTCTTCCAGGTCCCACGTGTTTTAGAAGCGCTCCCTGGCTCTGGGCTCCGACTTTAACTCTGATTATGATCACCCTCCTCTCCAACAATCACATCTCTCCCTCCCCTCATCAAACAGGGATTTCTCCTCCACTCTCTCCACTCCCCTTTCACTTTCTCCTCCTCCTCCTCTGGCTCTCCAACAAATCAATAGAGAATCAACCAAACCCTGCTGGCGGAAAAACCCGCCTTCAGACAACCGGAGACGACTTTAACAGTGAAGACAGCAATAAAAGTAGTAAAACAGTCACATGCAATGCTTTCACTGTGCAGAGAAGAACTGGAATATAATGGCAGAGTTAAAACATGTCCATAATATGAAAATCTATTTTTCCCCACCTTCTCTTGATTTTACCTCATATTTCATCTGTAAATAGTTTGCAAAATCATAGAGCACAATAATACCATGATCATCACTATTTTGACAATGGGGGATTAAGATTAACACACCATACACTGAAAAAAACTATCCAGAAATAAGTAGAAATTTCTTAAATTAAGTTTATTTACCCTTATTTTGAGTAGGTAAATGAGAGGATTTGCCAATGCAATGAGTGTTTTTACTCTTAAATTTAAATATAAATGTTCTTGTTCTATTGGCAAAACCTCCCTTTTACCTTCTCAATTCAAGAACAAATGCACTTATTTTAAGAAAAAATTACTTATTTCGATTTTGATTTTTTTCCCAATGTATCTCAAAACCTGTTATCAGAGAAAACAATGGGTTCTAAAATGTCCTGCCAAAGAATATATAGCACCACGAATGTCATGCTGGACATCTTGCTTACAAATGAATTGCTGGACTTTGATCTGCAAACATAGCTGTGGACAATTAAGCATCAGTTTAATCCTTTTCTTCCCATAAACACCTTTGATGTTTTCTCCAGGAGTAAAATAACTGAAGGAATGTGACCACTGCAGCAGTTGTCCTGTTTATGACAGGGTGTGGAGGGAAGCTGTTTATCTTCTGAATCTTCCCCATGCTTTTGAATAAAATGTGATTTTTTTTTTTTATAAATTTTCTTTACACTAAGTGATCTATTAATATGTTTTAAACCAGCAACATGAACATCAGCTCGCTCAATAGGCTTTGCTGAAACCAAATAGCATCCACTATAAATAGAAACACAAACTGTTTTTTCTCTGTCAGCCTGGATGATCCCAAGTACAAATTTCTGTCTGCTAAATAAAATTCATATGTTCACATACATTGACTTAAAAAAATGGAATTATAAATTAACCCATTTTTTCATCCTGGAGAGACAGAAAGGTTTTATTCAGTTCAATTAATTTTATATATAGAGCGCCATTCTACAACATGCCGCACTCCACAGAGACCACCCAACAAGATCATTGCTCAAAAGTTTCTATTGGAGAAAAACCATCTGATTGTATAGAATCATTGACTCTTCAGCAATCCCTCACACCGATCATGTGTGCAGCAACAGTAGGGAAAAAAACTCTCTTTTAACAGGAAGAAATCTATGACAGAACCAAGATCATTGTGACCAGGGCTTAAGGAGACAGAAGACGATATGCAGATATTGACATGAATTAAATAAGTTCTTCAACGCCCGGCCCGCAAGCTGAAGACTTAAGGCCAGTTTTTGTTTCTGACGCATAGTCTCTGCAATAGTCAAATCTGTCTCAAAAAAATCTTGAGTATGCGTCGGGCGGTCGCAAACTCGCGCAGACTTCAAACAGAAGTGCACAGACAAAAAGCAGCTGTGATTGGTTCTTGGTTTGCCTTTCTGCCTGTGTGGTAGTCCTTCTGGATTCGGTGCAAGGGCGCGCCATTTTTAAAAACCGAGGAACAACTACAGTGGACAACTACGATGAAAGGTTAATCTGTCTTTTTGCCAACTCCATTAATTGAACCTGTTCCTGTTTAATTTCTAGCAACTCTAGATCCATTTCTGTGATTGTGATATCTTGCAGATGCGCCATTGTTGTTTTGGAAGATAAACACTCCCGTTGGCGCTGCCGAAGTTCTCGTGACCATTCGTCGAAGTTCTCGCGAGTTCTCGAATAGGCAACCCCTTTATGCTTTGGAGGAAAACCGCTGTGTGTCCCTAGAAATTCCAGAACGACGGTGCAGAAGCAGACCAGCAAAGCTGGTTCGCGAACAGACCCAAGCGACATTTGATGTGTGACGTTGGAGAAGTCTAATCTGTCCTTTAGATGCTGAGGATTGGCGTTCGCTTGGATGAGTAACTTAGGAAAAGGATTAGTCTTCCCTCAGGGCACGGATACTGGTTGTTGAATAAGCCAGAGGGTGAGTGAGATAAGACATGGGGGGGGGAAGGTGTGTTGGTGAGCGGGAGAAAAGATGATTGGCTACGGAGGAGATGATTGGCTGAGTTGAATGAAAAACATCACAGGTGGTTCAGGTGAAGCTGATAAACACTTTCACTATAGCTTCATCATACCACAATATATGTTTTCACATGATTTCAACAAAAGAAGAACCAAAAGGCCATCTGAAACAGTAGGAATGCACATTCATCGATAAAATTAACCTGATGATATTGATGTTTTAGAAATAGCTACTGATATTAATAACAAAAATAGATAAATAAGGTATAAGTGCTAAAAATGTGAACTCTGGTCAGCTATGATTAAATATAAGGTATAATAATTCTTCCCTTTTTTACATACTGCACTTTCCGGACTATAAGCCGTTACATTTCCCCCATGCTTTGAACCATGCGGCTTATACGAAGGAGCAGCTTTTGTGTCGACCACCAGGGGGCAGAAGTCAAAGTTGGAAATCAAAGAAGATAGGGGCTAATTTTCAATTAGCACAAGCATATGCTAGCAGCAGCCACAACTGAGAACAAATTTCTCGAATTCACACATTTTGAAATTTGTTTGCCACATTAAAGCTGTTGAACCAATGAAGAGATCATACACAACTTCTGCAGAGCTGAAATAAAGAAAATCCTACTGCTGCGAGCCAAAAAGCTAACGAGAGCTAGAATTCTGTTTGTCCCTAACCAATGGGTCATATGTAGAGCTCCCCCTACAGGTTTGGCAGGGGACAGTTCAGTAGATATCAGCAGATTATAGCCCATTGTGGTTTAAATTTGTACATTTCCAGTTTAACAAAAAAAAGGCTTAAAGAGACTTATAGTGAGGTGCCCCATATAGTCTGGAAAATATAGTACAGTATGTCTGCCGTGTGATGTCAAAGTGTATTTATGGAGTTAAATAAGTTCAGTAATGCAATGTCAGTTCGTTTTTTTGAACTATTATAGGCTTTATTTCTGAGCATTATTTGTTTAATCAGAAAGAAAATGTATTTTTCTTCACACACTATGAGACAAGTTCTGTGAGATAAAGACAGTGCATTGAAGACAGACAGTAAGGAGTAAACATGCCCAAACCTCGTAAATCTTAAAGTCAAATCAAGAGAAGCGCCGCAAGGTTCACAAGGCGGACTAAATACCATTCAGGGGTTATCTCAGATACTAAATATATGCAAAACAACTTCTACGTTACAATTGTTCCCAGTTTAACGGATAAATGGATAACTTCCCACTCTGTTTCAGGATGGATCACGACTTTATTGCAAAGGTTTGGACCTGAGCCAAAACTTGTCCAACTAAAGAATATTAAGTAGGTCAGGGATCAAAGGGAGCACCAAACCTCTAAAGGCCTAGATAATCTTTTACACACCCTATATGGTGCATATCTGTGTTGGTTCTTTGTATGTGAACAGTGTTGTTTCTGGTCTTATCTTCCTGGCTCAACGTGTGTCTCTGCAGTTAATAAAGAAACTCTGTCGTTGATAGTTTATGAGCTTCTATATGAGTCAAATCCAACTTCTTTCACTCTGACGTGACTCATAACCAGCGTGTTGACTGGAATCACTGCTGGCGAAGGATCGGTTACTTGTTTCATCCTGAATGTGACAGTATAGATAAACCCACACAGAGTCACTTTAAAATGCATGGAAATTTCACAGTAAGAGAATAGCCAGAGGAGACGTTGTGTACAACCTAAACAGGCTCTTCAATTAGATTATGTTTGCTCCCTGTTTGCAGCAGGAGCCTCTGATCTCACCAGTGAACGAGGCTATATGTGTGTCTGTGTACAAGGAAATCATGTCTAGTATGGTATCATTGTTGATGCGTTTTTCCAAACAAATCTGAAACAGGTCAAAAGGCTTAAAAAAAAAACATTTTAGAGAGATTAAATTGGTGGGATTACTAATAACTATAACCACAAATAAAAAAAAATGAATCAAATGAATCAAAAAGAAAATAAAACTTGTTGACCTCTCAAATGGCATACACAAGATGTTCTACGCACAACATCATGCTTTATGTTACACTCTATTAAGAAAACAGCCTTTATTTTGACTAAGCTAATAAGAACATCACGGGCATGCGGATCTCTGTATGATTTAACTCTAAAATTTACATATTTTGATGGAAAATCAACCCTTGCTGAATGAATTATTCATAGTTTCTTACTAAGTATTTTACTTCTAAATTTGGAGGGATATATTTTAAGTAAAGAATATTAAATTTACAGACATTAAGGGAACTTAAACACCAATAGGACGGTACCGAACCACTAATGAACAAAGCAGGAACAGCAACCTAATAGGAAGTGATGAGAAATATGGAAAATATGTGTATAGCCAACAAAAACAGACTGGTGCGATTCACACATTATATGTTCGCTGATTAGCCATCTGTTGTTTTAACATAAATATTTCACCATGCAACATATCGTTTCCTGGCCTTGAAAATTCTAAATAATGAGTTTAGTGTTAACAAAACTTAAGCTTTACATGTTTGCTATACACAAAAACCCATTTGAATGTTATTCTTTGACACTTGGAACAGCACAGATTGAAACAAGCATCAGAATGGAAATAAACTTTGGTCACTGGTAAGTTGTGAACCAAATACATTAATTTAGGATCTGTTATAAATTGGAGAAACCTTAACTCTATCTCTGTAAACAAGAAAAACATTCTCTCTCTTTCTTTCTCTGTAAATATATAAATATATGTATGCTTTTTTCAGTGAAACCATCACAGATAACAGTTTCTTCTGGCCTGGGTCATTTATAGGTATTACTCTGGGCTCTATGATCAGCATGCCAGATGTATAGTCAGTCAAGACTTCCTCTCACTGTTAAATGTGCAACAAACCCTGTATAGTAAGTACTGGAACATGTCTTATTTTTGCACTGGTATCACTGTTGGTGGAAGTTTGCAACTTTGTCGCCACTACTTTTTTTTTCTTGGAAAGTCAGGGTTTATTTTCTTTTGTATTTGAATGGTGTCGATTTGGATAAGATTGTTGACTTCCAGAGGAGTGGCTGAGCAGCAAACAGCCGAGGAAGCCTAGGAGTGGCTTAGATTATAACTTACCTATTATAATCTGCTCAATTTTCTACTTAATATGCTAAGGTGATTTTTCAAAATATCCCCCCCCCCCCCAACAAAACTGTGCACAAATTTTCACACTGATATTCATCCCATAACTAACAAAATATACAATTAACAGCTTTAAGCATATATGCAAGATGTATATTAAATAGGACAAGTCTCTGCTTTTGTTTTTGATTAGCTGTAAAGCCTTTCTGAATATGGGATCAATCTGGGTATCCGTGTGGTGTTAGTAGCTAAATCCCTTTTGTGCTAAAGAAATAACACCGCTGCTGCATTAATGTCTTGTAAGAAGCTCCCAAAAATGTTGAAACTCATATTAAGCCCCAAACCTTGTAATATAGGAAAATCTAGTCATTGTGCTTTATCATATCACTTTTCAAATATGTCAGGGGTGATTACAAGTGTTTTCATCCCACCAAGCACAGGAGCATTTTAGATATGACTAAGTATCCATTACTTTCAGAAACAGCAAATAAAAGCAATAAATGGTCTAAAAGGGTACCATATAATAGAGATGTGTTCATCTTGCCAGTGGAGTAAAAGCAGTCTGAGCTTCCTGGTGGTCCAGTCCAGCACCCTGCTTAGACACTTAATGCTGTTTAACTTTAATTTGCCACCCAGTTGTACATCCTGGATACCAAATATTGGGGCTTGTATTAAGCTACACTGATCTGACAGTTTGACAGCTTCCCTCTCCAGCCTGTCAGCAGGTAGAATATCTCACTACAGAAACAGGTGAACATTTCATTCACTGTAAAACAACAAACGTAGAGGGGCTTATTCAATTACATGCATACATATGGCGTTATTAATCAGCACTAATTTCATATTTAATTCTAATCACACATCTGATTAAAAAGACAGACACATGCACAACGCACAATACCCTTTTCATAAAGATTAATATGATACTCTATAAAGATTCATCTAATCAATTACACCACAGCTGAGACAAGGGAGCAGAGGTAGCCAACAAACCCCCCCATCCCTCCACACAGACACACACCTCCCCATGGGCTGCTCTGCTGCCCCACAGGCACAAAGACAGTCTGTTTCTGAAGGTTGAGCTTGTCTTCACCTCCACACCTCTGCCTCCTTTCTCCACTTCTACCTCTATTCACCCCCACACCCCGCCCAAACTCCAAACAGACCATCGCTCAACAGCTTGCACAATTTCACACAGCACCTGCGTGTATGGGTGTGTTGCTGAAGTATTTGTGTTGGGTGCGCAAGTGTTAAAAGCTTGAATTGTTGCAAACACATCAAAGGCTGAGTTTGGACAAGGTGGAGTGATTCTTTCTTTCAGTACCAGATACATAGTTTGTTTAAAAGAATCTAGATAACAAGTGGAGACTTTTCCAAATAACATTTTCATGTGTTTCATTTAATTTGTTCGAAAGAATATGTTTTAACTGGTGATTTATTGTATTTATTCAATTCAGATATTCCTTGCTTTTTTCACTTGTTTCAGGAATGGTACATCTCTTTTCCCTCTGTGTTCTGATAGGAGGCTCTGGATTCATTAGAACTTAGAGTTGCTCGGGTTGATCTTGGACTGGGCCGAGCTGCGATTTTACCCCAAGGTATCTCAGGACGGCCGGGCTCCATTAAGTAGCTGCATCAATTTTCGCCATTTTTCTTTCTGATAGCTCCACGTTGCTACCAGCAGATGGCGTACATGTCAGTTTATGTCTATGCAGCGCACCTATTAGAGGAGTTCTATTTAGGCTCAAAAATGACTATCTAAACACTATCATTGGCAAATGGTTTTTGATCTTTTTTATTTAGGCGTGACTATGCACTTTTAATCAGAACAAGCTCTATCAAAGCTCAAAATACCGTCATGTTTTAGTAGTTTCCAAATCCATTATATTAAAGCATGTAATTGGATCAATATAGCTTTAAGTTTGATATTTCAATGATAAGTCATTTCCAGCTTCTTTTAGAAGCCCAGTACCACTAACTGAAGTTGTAAAGTTGTGCTTAGCAGTGAGAGAAGCTGTGGAATAACAAAGATACTTTTTAGTGCATTGCAAATGATATTCCATAAGTATGGATTAAACATTTAAACACTGTGCTCTTAAGTGCACCGATCTTTTTCAGCAACTCACACGTCTATTTAGCACAACTTCACATATTATATCCTGTTAAACATGTGTTCATGTGTGCTTAGTATTCAGCCACCTGAGTACTGAGTGATGAATGTAAAATGAGGCACTGCAGGTGTATGGGGTTAAATTCCTGATGTGAGACGATAGTTGAACAGATAAAATCCAGGAATCAAAGCCTGCAGTAATGCGAGTGGAAACAATATCCTTTAATAGCCTGTTTGAAAGCAAGGATTCTGCATAGACAAACTTGCATAGTTTTACCAGAGTGAATCTTATCTGGGCCCACTTGTGTCCTTGTACATTTACTCCACTTTTAAAAAGAGAAGGGTTTGATTGATGTTTTATTTGTTCCAGAAAAAGGAAAAGAAAGGACTGAAAAAAATGTGGAGATCTTTTCAGAAAACCTAGATCAGTGTGAGAAAAGGAGATTATCACATTGATCTTTCTCTCTCACTCTATAAGCCCTGTTTCAATCTACTCTGACCTGCATGTCAATGTGCACTGATTGATGACAGTGGCCTAAAACAACAATACAATACTGACACCTCAGCTCAATTGTTCACAATGTGGACAACATTACTTTTTAATTTGTATCGTATGTTCCTCTGAGAGAAATTCTAAAAAAAAAAAAAAAAAAAAATGATAGTATTGATTTTATTGTTGCAGTGCAAAGGAACAAAAGACAATATATGTCAGATCCCACCTGCATGAAACTCATCAAGATTCGCTGATGGAACAAGAGCAGGATGCCTGGACTCGACCTCTGACCTTCCCAGATGTGAATCCTATCAAGCATCAGTGGGATGCGTTTGAACAAACCTAATTCACAGTGAGGCGATAGGATCCTTTTTCAACATCCTGGTGCTAAAAACCACAGGATATAAAGGGGTTTAATGGTCCATCAGATCAAAAAAATTTTTGGCAGCCTGAAAATGTTTAGCAGCTACCATGTTTAGCAGCTGATCAGAGTTTACTTCAACTAGACACCAAATACAAAATAATGCTTACATGTTTCTACATACCTTATTAACCATGAAAAGATATGCAGTAACTGTGTGTATTTTTGAACATTCAAATCCTGGATGTGCAGCAAACAAACCAGCAGCCGAGGAATGTTGTGATAGAAGTTAAAACAAAAATTTCTAATATGCCAGCAATTAAATATGAGGCATTTTAAAAGAGAAAAGTCCAGTGTTATTAACTAATTTCTTCACTTTGCTCATACTATATATTGGAATTTCTTTTAGCATTTTAAACAGACTTTTTATTTTTAGGTATCTATTAAATTAAAGCTACAGTCTCTGTTTTTGCTAAGATTATGAGGGAGGATCATAGACAATATAAAATAAGATCCCCAGGGACACTTTCTATTTTATTATAGGATTTACTAGCTAGATAAATTAAAGTTTTTTGACAGTTATTTTATTAAACTTTGCATCAGCTTGTTTTGTACTATTTGGATTTTACTCGTCTTTCCCTTCATCCTTTGTGTGAAAACATCTGAAGCGTACACAGCTGCATCTGACGGCGCAGTCACAACGAGGCCTTTGTTTTTCTTGAACAAACACACACACACACACATCCACATTTGCACACATGGATCTGTAAGAAGGAAACAGCTG
Source organism: Cyprinodon variegatus (assembly GCF_000732505.1). NCBI lineage: Eukaryota > Metazoa > Chordata > Actinopteri > Cyprinodontiformes > Cyprinodontidae > Cyprinodon > Cyprinodon variegatus. The sequence continues at coordinate 1,354,607 of NW_015150533.1, forward strand.
AGGGATGTAATAGGGCAGATGAGGATCATGGGGTTGCAGTTTGGTTTGGGTCAGGCTGAATGTTTGGCAGCTGTGAGACAAAAGACGTGCTATTAAAACTGCTCCCTTCTCGCCTCCAGCTTGCTCTGTACTGAAACTTATTTGTCACTCACTCAGCCAGCTTGAAGAAACCCAAGTCTTGTGATTTTATCAACAATCATTTAGTGATGAGAAAAACATCTTTTATATGGGAAGACCATTTTAGGAACATTGAGATTCTGCTTTGTTTGAATCTCTACTTTCTCCCAGCAGTACAAATCTCAATTGCCCCTATGCACAAAAAAATGCATGTTTTGTTGTACTTATTTATTTAAGTAAGCATACACATCTGCACACACTAAAGCCTCACGGGTATTTTGAATCTACAGATGGTCATATTACATCTAAAGAAGCAAACGCATACGCTTGTCAGCACACAAACTCACAGAAGCTATAGGCATCCATAAATCACTCATACTGCAGAGCCATATGCTCATACCTCTTTATAAGAAGGAAGCCCAAACACAGGTGAGAACCTTGCATTCTTTTAACTTATGAAACTGACAGAAATGCAGATTGGGAAACAAACAGGGAGAGGGGGAGAACATTACTCTCCCCCTATACTTCCCAAATACAGATGTGAGTGCCCTCCTCTTTTTTTTCCCTCCCCCTCTTCTCCCATCTCTTCCCCTTGGGATAGAGAGCTTACAGAGAGGCAGATGGGTGGAATGCATAATACATAGACGATTTTGGGGGGCTGGGAGGATCTGTGTGTTAGTGTGTGTATGGGGTAAAGCACTTGCCTTGGAGAGAACCAATTTTTTTGTGTTTTACCAACAAAGTGAGGTCCTTTTGGGAAAGTGAGGACATTGTCCTGTTCCTCACGTTCCTCTACTGTTCTGGGGTTAGGTTTGAAACCTAGGTGTGAATTGAGTGTTGGTTAATTTTAGGGTTAGGTATGTTCTGGTAATGGGTGGTCTTTAGGTTATGGTAATTTATAGGTAAAATGAATTACTGGGAATCAATGCAAAGTTCTCATAAATATGATAAAACACTGACTTGTGTGTGTGTGTATGTGTTGATAGTCTGTTGGGACTAGGCTACAGTCATTATAGATCTAATGCTTGTGTTTTAGATGCTGCACCGTGTCAATCTCATTTGAAGTGCACCACCCAGATAAGTGTGAAGCATTTCATTACTCAGGCTTTCTTCTTTCTGTCATAACTCTGAAACCTCATGTAAATAAATTGACTGTGAGATTTTTTTTGTGTGTGTAGACGTTTGTCATTCATGAGGAAAGGTTGAAAGAAAAGTCAAATTTCAGATCATCAAGAGTTGATTCTTTTGTTCTAGTCAGACGTGCTAGTTCTGGTACCTCGGTCATGCAGACCTCATGTAGAAATTATTTCCCTAATTACTCCCATTACTGCAATGTATCATAATGCTGTGCAATTAGCAATCCATTGTAACCTAACAAGGCCTCCTCAGGCATAGGTAATGGATTTTAGGAAAGACAAGCTGAGCTGAGGCATGACTAATTTAAAACGGGTAAGTATAATTAAGGACTCACAGAAGGAGATTTTCTATCTCAGAAGCAGAGTTGCTGCTATGATATGCTGGCGTTTCATGTTTCTGCCCATCACAGTTTTAGCATAATGTAAATGTCTCTGGTTTAAAATTTAAAATCACAATTTTTCCATTCTTTTAATCAATGTACAAAATAAAAATTCTTTTGGGGGGTCAAGCTGGTATACACTTTGCAAATGGTTGCAGGCATTTTACTCTTCTTGGGCTTTGAAACTGACATTCAATCAGTTGTGCTATTTTATGATATATTAATTTTGAACATGTTTAAGATAGCAAATATTCAGCAGCAGTAGTTTTAACATAGATACATATGTTCAAAGGGCTATAGCAAAATCTTAAAGCAGCAGCATTGATTTTTCATAAATCATCAGTGATCGAAGTTTTTAATAGGAGTGAATTTCTGAGGGCATTAGAACTGAAACTCAACATGAGTCATAGCTGGGAGAGTGACCCTGTTACAGCATTGGACAATAGTAAAACCAAGTAATGACTTGGAGGTCTTTACTTCACAGCCGCAATAAAAAATTTTATGTCATAAGACATCTAATTATTTCAATGCAAATAAGAGTGCAATCGAGTAAAGACTGAATTGTATTGGATTTAATTGCAGGAGGAATTGAGAAAGATTACCCTATGACACAAAACATTTGCATACACTAAACAATACCCTGCTATATATCACAGCATGCTTGTGTCATACATAATCATACCCTGTAAGGCAGTTTGTTTGCTGTTTTTTTTTATTTTTTAACCAGAAATCTGCTTTAAAAAGGCTATATTCTAATCCACAAAAAAGACTTGCTTATTAAAGAGACCGGATGTCAAAATAAAGCCAAAGAAAAGACGTCAACAATTAGGAATCTCCAGAAGATCTTAGTCTTCAACAGGCTTAAGTTATGCTTTTTTGTGTAAAAATTGCTATTTCTGTCACACTACAAGATTCAAATGAATAATTCAAAACTGCATTTGCATATTCAAAGCACATGTCGACATATTCACCCAACTATAAGCCGTACAGCTATTTGAGGAAAACCTTGGGTGGAGATTCTTTTCCAAGGTAATATTTTGTTGAGGGACCTGGAGACTATACTTATTTAGATTTAGACCTAATTAACAAACAACACCAGTGTTTAATGGGTTTGTGGTATTAGTCACAGGAACCAATATGACAATATTTACTCTTCAAAGAAACACTCAGAAGAAGTTTGTGACTTATCCCATCATCTACACAAATGCTGGGGAATTATAGTGCTGACAGTTTAACCAGAAGCTGACGTGGTGATGGAGGAAGAAAACCTTGCGTTGAGATGAGCTGCATTGCCTGACATAGAGCCGAGAACAGAGTGTGAGAACAATGAAGACAAGACAGAACATGAGAAAGCTGGCAGGTAGTTGCTCTCTGGAGATTCATTAGGCTTGTCAGAAATGCTGCCTGTGAATATGCTTGCACAGCTCCTTCGTGAGGACATGCAGACATACATAAACATACACAAACAGACTTTAGAGTGAATTGCTGCAGGTGTGAGGAGCTCGTTCTGCTGACAGGTAGCTCAGTCGGGACAGAGGGATTTGGAATCACACTGTGAAGACAGCATTTGGCATGTCTCCAAACAGCTTCCACAGGACTTAATGTGTTCAGATCAGCATTTAGTCATGTGCTTAGCGGAACACAGCATCTCAAGACTTGAATTAAATATTAATCTTGTCTAAATATCACTGCCAGTTTTTCTTTTAGACTTTTTAAGCATCATAACAGATATTATTGCTTTGGAATTATATGATATAAAAAACTATTTTTATGTGGTAAAATCGATATAATGCATGGATTTGTGTACAGCTGAGTGTGAATTGCTGTCTATTTGATTATGTCAAATTGAAATATTTTTAGTAGTATTTAAATTTGACATATTTATTTTTAATAGTAAACCTGGAAATGGATCAATCTGCATAAATCAGATTTCTTAAAGCTCAACAGAATCGTTAAACTTTTTCAATCAAGGAACTTTAATTCTACAGAAAACATTTCAGTGCTACGTATTTGGCCAAAGTGGAATGTGAATTTAAATAGTGCATTCTAACATGGTTTGTGATGTGTGAACTGTTTAAACTACTTTGTTTGTGAAAAACACGTATATGTAGTTTACCCGAAAATATTTGTTTTAAGAAAGTTCAAATATATATATATATATAAAAAATGTGTTTCATTATCAGCTAATGTTCCTGATACCCAAGTGTGTAGATTTCTAAAGGACTTGCGTTATTCACATCATTCCCCAGTGCTCCTTGTTGTTTTTGTCCTCAAGCAGTTTCTTCATCAATTAAATTTTTTGCATTGTTTCTTGGCTAAAGTTTGTTTTGCTTTCTGTTCTCAATGTATTTTATCTTCATTTTGCAAAGTCTTAATTAAAATTCTCGTTCTTTGTTTGTGGCTTAATCACTGCTCAACTCTTTCATGGTAATTAGTCTCCCTCTGTCAGCTCCCCACATTTACTCTGCCTCAACATTTTACTCCGATTACTCTAACCTGCATTCAGTGACACCCTCCACCTTACCCCCTGCATACACTCGCTGGTTCCTGTCATTCTCCACTAGATCGTCCCTGGTATTCTCCATTATTCATTGCCTGTACCTCCTCATGCTTCATGTCCTGTTTTCCTGAGTTTTTGTAGGTTTTCTGTTATTGTCATTAAATTCTCACTATGCTCATTCCACATTCCTGTCTGTGTTGTGGTGCTGCAACAATCTCACACATCATGACAGTTATAATGTGCACTGGGCGAACTGGAATGCCAGAGAGTTCCTCCGTTGTAGACGAAAAACAGTTCTGAATGGGTTAAAAGACGCCTAAAACAATGTTTGATAAGCTTTAATAACAAACAATGTTTTATAACACAAGTAAAAGCTTGAACTAGAGAAAAGAAATGTGGACAAGACACACTGGTTATTCTAATCCACTGAATATATCAGTGCAGGTCATGTGTTTGTTAGTTTAAGGTGAAAAGCTTAGGATGAAAAATGACTAACAGATGATGAAACAATCTGAAATGTATGATGCAAGCTTTGCAAGCAGGAGAGTTCTTTGTCTAAATGTGTGCACATGATTGCATGCATATGCATGTTCGCCTTGGCATGGAGAGCTGTGTCTGGGCTCTGGGTGGTGTGCAAATCCCAGTGTTTAGAAGGCAGACGGAATCACCGTCTGATTCCACAGCTGTTCTCACAACTCTGTCTCTGCCTTCCCGCTCACAAAGACAAGCTTGCTCTGCACACACAAGGACACATGGAGACTCTATAGCAGAGAAACGAGCACACAGAGAGCTTTTTAGTGATGAATAGGAGGCTTTCTTTACAAGGAAAGGCCAGAGTGTGAAGAGGCAGCCCCCAGATGCTGCCTCTCATCCCAGAAAGCATCTCAGAGGAGGATAGAGAGAAGCTCCATATCAGCAGCTGGAGGTTGATGACTGTTCCATGTGTTCATGTCTCACAGGAGATCCATAAAGTTTGACCATGACAGCAAGGGGAGCATTGTGTGTGTGTCCGTTTGAGTACTCTGACAAAGCCAGAAAATAACAGAGGACACTGTGCATAAACACATAATTCTATTGCATTTCCTCCTATCCTCCTTCTGCTTTGTACATAAGGCATACAGATTATCTTGGCGCATATGCAATACAGTCAGTACAGTACAGATTATTATTGCAAAGTGGATTAGTTTCAATGACTCAACTAACTAATTAACTAGTTACCTATAGTTACTGGGGGACAGTGGCGTGGGATGTAGGAGTTTGCCCTGAAATTGAAGGGTTGACGGTTCTAGCCTAAAACATTAAAAATTCTGGCTTTTAGAGTTGTTGTGTGACTTCACCTACATTGCTTACTGATGGTGGTCAGAGAGTCCGGTAGTGCCAGTGTACAGCAGCCTCGCTTCTGTCAGTGCGCCCCAGGGCAGCTGTGGCTACAATGTAGTTTGCCACCATCAGTGTGTGAGTGTGTGCATCACTGAATGTAGTGTAAAGCGCTTTGGTCAAGCCTCCTGACTTGAAAAAGCAATATAGACCATTTACCATATACAATACATGAAACACATCAGAGAATAATTACTCACAAACTCATGTTTTAATGTATTTATTTCTCCTAATTATTATGATTTAACCCTCAAAACTAATAAAAGTGAAATGAAATTACCATTCCTTATGCAGAAGAAGCCACTATGAGGACTTAAAAGATAAAATCAGACCAACAAGTCTCATCAGAACACATATTCTAATTTAATGATAATGACAAAATATAGTATTTGATAGATGAACACAAGTAGTACATACTATATTTGTGAAAGAAGAGAACAGGGTGTGTGTGTATGTAGGGCATTCTCAAAGTCGGTCCTCGGGGGCCGCTGTCCTTCAGGTTTTAGAGGTTTCCCTGCTTTAGCACAGCTGATTATGATGACTGCAGTTGAGCAAAAGCCTGTTAATCAGCTTTCAATTAAAATCAGCTTTGCTGGAGCAAGGGAACCTCTAAAACCTGCAGGACAGCGGCCCTCAAGGACCAACTTTGGGGATGCCTGAAGTAGTATTACAACTCAGCATCAATGCCCTTACAGTTTCAAACCACTTCTCAACATCTTGCATGTGACAAAAAATCTCTCGGTCTGCAAGGCCAAAAAGAGCATTAATGTAGCCCTAGTGGAGTGGAGTCCAGCATGCATGTAAGTTTTGATCTGCAGAACACTTAAGAGCGGCTTAAGAGCTTAAAACTTTTCCCTCACAAATAGATAAAGCCTTTCATAGGAAGGATAACGTGTTTTCAGTTTAAAAACTAAAGTCTCTTTTCCTCATTTTAGCATCCATTTAGTATTGGACTGAAATGTGTGTTGTATCTGTTTGAATTTATTTTGCTGCAGCAACAAGTCTTGCAATCTGGCATCTTTCATCACACGCAGTTTATCATTAGGGTTTTATGATATGAAGCTTGCAGCCATTGAATTGTTAAAGTCCAGTACAACTTTGGCAATAGTAGGGCATGTGTTGGGCTTTGGTGGCTGCAAAAGACCTGATGCTGTTGCCAGGATGATTTATTCTAATTGAAATTTACAAAGTAGATTAACAGACACAAACATAACAGGTGAATCAGAGACATTAATAGCAAACAAGGAAGGAGGTAAGGATAAACAGTATGGAGGACCACTGGGAATGGAAGAATGTAGCCACAGTAGCAGATGAGGAACTAAAAGGCTTTCAACTACTGGAAGGGTTAATGAGTGGCACTTGAATCAGGTGTGATGGCTAAGGAGAATGTATGACAGCTGGAGAAGAATCTAAGCAGCGAACTGAGGGAACGTAACTAACAAAAAGAGAGGGAACTAGTGAGGATATTAAAAACAAACAAAAGGAGGTGCAAAACAAAGAAACTCAACACAAAGGGCATATATTCAGAGCACCATAGGGACGACAGCAGACAACAGTAAATAATCCCACTCGTCATTAATTGAGGTGGCGCTGGACTGAAGGAGCGGAACAATAGCAGGCACATGTTGATTGGTATATTTGTAAAAAAAAAAATATATATATATAATTGTATATCTTAAATGCAGCTGAGAAGAAAGAAAACTACACAGAACACTGGTGGATGTAATTAACAAACACAAAATAGGTGCAAATCATGGCAGATAATACATTTTTTTTTACATATGTCATGTGTTACAATGAACAAACTGAGTCTGATTTTATTTTAAAGGTTTTTAAAACTGTGTGGATTTAGAAACAAACACTTTACTTTACCATAGAGGGATAATGGTAAAGCATTATGTATAACGTTTGCATAACAGACTGCAGTTTCCCACTAAAGGCCCATTATAGTCAGATTAAGTGGGAAATTTCTACACGAGCACAGTGGCAGCACAGTTAATACTTTCACCTCACCCTTCTTCAAAATGATCTGGCTGGCATCAGGACATTTCTCTCTCTCTCTTCCTTCTTCCAGGGAACTCAGCTGTGGCTCGGGGATCATGGGACTATGTTTCCGTGACAACCAGACATCAACCCCGACTGGTTACGCTAAAATAACAGACTGAATAATTTAGACAGATCCCTTTTTAAACAGCATGTCAATTCATATCATCATTCACCCACACCATCCGTGGTACCCTGCAGACAAGGCCACCTAGGCTGGGCGAAGGACGGAGAAAGACGTTTAACAATGATGTTAGAGCGAGAGAAAAGAGAGCTTTCTCCTCACTAACAATATTCCAGTCCCTTCTGATTTTAAATGTTAATGAAGAATTTGTAAATAGTTCGCACATACAAAGAGAACAGCACATAAAAGAAGAATTTCCAGTAATTAAATGTCAGCCTTGTTTGTGTGGTGTTTAAGGCAAGACAGATGATGGACGACCTGATAAGTGAAAGAGACACATGGCTTCTGATCGAAATTCAAAAGAAACCATCAATCAAAATTAATCCTCATGTTTGAATGTTACATTTTTCTCCATTTAAAATGATGGCAATTAAATGACCAACAGTGAGTAACCATTTATCAGCTTGCATCATGCATCAAGCAAATTATATGTTTGTTTGAATAATGAAGAGATTTTTACTGAGATTTTAGGGAAAAAAAAGCAGATTATGAAAATTATATAGCCGATTTAGTATAACTTATTTCTCCAATTTTTGTTCCTCTTAATCATTAACGATCATCATCGCATAAATAATGCAAACGAGCATCAGAATTAAGATAACTCAGTATTAATGAACTGTTTTTTTATTCTTCCAAAAAAAGAAAAATGTTAAGGAAGAGTTATACATGAGACCACAACACTTACAGCTCCTGGTGATGACTTGTTCATATGGAACCAAATATTTGCACACATAATTCATCCAGCTTTCCCCATGGCTCTGTTGTTGGGAAATACTCAGACATCATTGTGTCTGCATGAATTAATGTGTGTGTGTGTGTGTGTGTGTGGGTGTGGAGCTGTATGTGTGCATGCATGTGGTTGAGCATGCTTTCCCAAAATTTTACAAGCTGTCACACACGCATACATATACACCCACACCCAGTCACCAGAGAACTGAACTGGATAACATGGCAGGTTAGGGAAAGACCCTCAAGAATATCAAACAACGTCTTATACATATTCAAATTCCTCTTTCATTATTTTTAATGTTTTTGCACCACATATAGAGTTTGTATTTTATTTATTCACATCACATATTTTAAGTGTCTGCCACATTTATGCACACATTAATCACTAGAGCCAAACCTTGCATTTTTTTCCCCTTTGTGCATGTTTTATATTTTTTTCATAGAAATGTTCCATCAGATATTTCATCCTGAGCAAACTACCCATGCAGTCTCAGCTCTAAAGGGTGGTGTCTTTGCACTGCAGCTTTTAGATCAAACCTTATGTTTTAAAGGGATTACGAAATGTGCCCCTGACAGCCGGAGTCCAGTGTTTGGCAGCGATATTTGAGGACTCTAGCTGTATGTTTTGAGTCAATATACCTTGTTAAAAAGTGACTGATCTTTGGCTGAGGATGAGCTGTCTGACACTGGGCAGTGTTTCACCCCAGGTAACCTTCAGACATTGCTGTCTATGCCAAACATTCAAGGTTCCCTGATGCGGTAAGGAAGCAACACAACTAAACTGAGTTGAACTGTAACAGTGGTTTTACTTTCTCTTCAGGTTTTGTTTTTCTTGTGTAAATATCGACATTATATTGTTGGTCAGAAATGAACTTTGTGTCTCATCAGTTCTAACAGTGGCCTCCAAAACCTGTAGGTCTTGTCAACATTGAAAGGATTAGAATAGTTCCCTCAGCTCTTGTTAGCAGCAGGAATATTTACCAGGCATGTTTTTAGAATGTCAAGTTTATACTTCATGCTTTGCATCAATTACTGCAAGTTGAAGCTGCAGCCTTGGTAGTCTTTAGCTGATTAACTAATTGCCTGCACCAGTTAACCTTCATATACTCTCCCTGCTCCTCATCAGATAATTTTTGCCTGTGGTCTCAGTATTCCAGCTCTGTGTTTTTTCATCCTGTCTTCTTTTACATTCACCTCTCATCCCTTATGGCATTCATTCATGTATTAGTACCAAGAGGATGATTAAGTTTTTACCTGCCTCCATTCCTGCTCTCAACCTGTAATCTGAGGACTTTATCTGTTGACAAAAGCTTCAAATAGGATACAGAGTTATGTCTTATTTTATTCTTACACAGTTGCATGCTTTGGAATGTTTTTTGGATCTTAATCTGTTAAAATCAACCTGCTCTCGTCTCCTACTTACTGTATAAGTCCCCATTGACTCGTCTTGTCAGAACTCTCATAACCCAAGCAAATATCGCTTCTCCATCCCTTTCTTAAACTTTGTTGGCCCTTTTTCCATCATTTTCTTTCTCAGGCCTACTCACCTGCCAGATTTCCTTCCCAGGTCTATAATTCCCATTAGGAATCATTGAGCCACAGAAAGACAGGAGATAATAGGGTAATTGTTGCACCATTTCTTTAAGAGTAATCTTTTAAGAGGAGATCTCTAACCACTGTGATTCTCTCGTGGCTGCAGAGATTAAAGGGGTCTCTTACTTCTATCTTCAACAGAGTATTTCGGCAATAAGGTTTTTATATTTTTCTCCTGATCATGTATTGGTAATAGCCTAGCTCCTTGCATATACACTTGGTTAGCACTCAGTTTAACTTTTTATAGCCTTAGGAAGTGCATTGATTTTCTGTAGATTAAAAATGTGTCAGAAACATTCCTTATAGATCCTGCTCAGAGGGTCATGATCTGCCCAGCTATAGGGGCCGTTCTCGGAGGCCAGCGGTTTGAGAGGGTTTAGTGTTTGTTTTGTTGTCTTCTGATTGTATCCTGGCTCTTTGGCACTGAGCGCTCTCTGTTCCTGCTTTGACTCGGCGTTGGAGATGCTATTTTAAAGTTCCGTAATCCTGGCTCCTAGGTGGAGACCAGTTTAAAGTTATGCAGTAATCCTGGTACCATTTCTTGTTTTGTCCCTCAACTGTTGAGCCTGCCTGTCTGTCTGAGTTCTCTGCTGGATTCATGGAACCCTGGATCTAAGTGTTCCTGTGTGGACTGGAACCCCTGACTGGGCTGCGGATTCCTGGATTCCACGATTGTCCTGTTTGATCTGTTTTCTCTGACCTGGATCAGATTCCTGCCTGCTCATTGAGGTTGCTGCATCTGGGACACTCTGTGAGGCTCTGCGCCACAGCTTGTTTGGCTGTCCATCGGCTGGATCCAGCCTTCCTCGGAGACAATGGACTGAACCGTTAAACCATGTAAGTGACTCAAACAGATAATCATCTCCCAACAGATGATTGTGGTCACTTACCTATGTTTCTCTCTCCATATTGTCAGTGATTGGGCAGTGCCCCGCCTTCCTCCTGCAGCCACTGCTGTCCACACATCTACAGCTCTGCATCTGTTATGCTTTGTTTTGTGTTAATTAACGCTTTTAACTGTCCCACTGTCTGTCTCACCTTGAATACTGGGTCCATCTGTTCCTGTCATGACACAGAGATCTTATAATGTCAGAGTTCATTGGCATAGAACTTATTGTCAAGTATTGGATAGCATATGTATTGGGTTTGAGCAGTGCAGCATAATGCATTCGGCAAATTATCTCCTCATTACCAGCCTCATCTATTGGAAGAAGGCTAGATAGATCCCTGTTTTCCTGTGGTTTATGCAATATTTAGATTGTACTATCCAAATGTCATCACTGAAATCAAGTCTTATTGGGCCAAGCAATTGTTCCAGTCTGTTACTGTCCAATTATCATCTTTGTAAATTGTTGCCTCAGATTCCCCCTCTTGGCTGAAAGCAGTGGCAACAAGAATGGATTTATCTTGCTGCAGCCCATCTGCTTCAAAATTTGACAAGCTGTTCATTTAGTTAAATGTTTTTTTGAGCTTACATTGCCTTTTTAGAGTATTTCATAACAAATCTGTATATTCTCCAGTGGCAAATACAAGGATTTTTCATCAACACTAATGTTGATCAGTGGATTTCTCTTTCTCATACAATCAACAGAATAAATAGTTGAGAATTATGGGGTTGCAACTGACCCCAATGC
>NW_015150533.1:1366450-1382080 GCF_000732505.1 Cyprinodon variegatus
TCTGTATACCCAAAACAACAGAATAAATAGTTGAGAATTATGGGGTTGCAACTGACCCCAATGCAGACACAAGGAAGAATTATGGCGCTTTGAATATTAATAATCTCAGAAAAAAAAAAAAGATAATCTGAAAAAACAGAGAATTATGATTAGTGAGGATGCTGGTAACTGGAATGCTATACAGATGAAGTTGAGATAGAGCATGTAGCTGATGCACTGAGAAAAAGGTCCTAATAGAACATGAGTCAATACTACTAGTAACTAAAACACATGAAATAACTTAAACACATGAAAAATAGCAAAATGACTAAACTAAACCTAAAGTTTGTGTAATAAACAACAATCTATCTGTCTGTTCTCCATGTTCTTTTTTTAGTGTTTAAGGCACTAGTGGCTCATTTTCTTTGGACAGTAGGCTGAGAGGAAAAGGGGTATGAGAGAGGAGGAGAGACATGCAGGAAAGGACCACAGGCCTGATTCAAACATGGGTTGTCCACGTCGAGTACTAAGGCCTCCATACACGTGTCATGTGCGCTAACCACTGCACCACCAAAGCACCCCCATCTTCTCCAGGTTGTTGCTTGATAATTTGTTTTTACCATATCTAGATGTCTTGGTGAATTAAGAGACGACCTTATGGTTGGCTAATTTTTTTTTTTTTTTTAACTAGCAACAAAGCAAGTGTTTCTCATAAGGTAAAAAAAGGAGTCAATACTTGACAGTTGCTTTCAGCTGTATCACTTTTCTAGCAAAATTAAAGCTATAGTTCAACGAGCTGTAAGCGTCGCAACATGTGTCCATGTCTGTGCGCAAAAAAAAAGCTCATAACCTTGTAGCTAAATTTCTGAAGTCAGGTCTGTTCCTCCAATTTATTGGTGGTGTTTCTCATTTTAATGTAATAACCACGAGCGCTATTGTTTTTTTTCTTCTTCTGGCTCAATATTAGGAATTTGACCTCATTTCTTGTTCTGGGATTTTGGGAAAAGAATCCTCCTGACACACCCTGTCATCTCGTAGCTCACTCACACTCCCCTCACACCCTTCCAACCTTCAGGCAATGCACCTGGGAACAACTCACACACGCAAAGACACATAGATACAGACATTCACCCCCTCAATATAAAAAGAAGTAAAGGTATACCTTTACACTCAAACTATTCCACCTTGTTGATTAAGAACCAGACAGATTTTTTTTTTTTTTTTTTTTACTTCTCAGAACAGCTGTCTTCAGGTGGTCTCCCACTAGGTGTTATAAAAGCTAAAACACCATGGCCACATGGGGAATGACATATACACACACTCAACTTGAAAACCTCCAAGAGACACACAGCAGGATTGATCTCCCTCTGTGGTATTGATCATCCAACCCCCAACTCAGACCAGAAGATACCAGCTGTGTCGAGCCATTTGGTTCCTGGAGAGTCCCCCTCCTGAGAGGAAGATGAAAATAATGATGCCGCAAGCCTCTTCTTTCAGAGAAATTCTGCAGGCTGCAAAAGGGCAGGAAGTCCACAGGGAGACCACTAAGGAAGGTCGCTCTAAGCTCTTTTTAACCTCTGCCCTCTGTCCTGCCTGTAGTGTGTATGTGCTATAGGGCTTTAGTGCAATACATACTGTAATAACGAACCATTGTGTCTTCTTAGTGTTAACTCCTCTTTAGTTTTTCTTCATTGTTTTACAAAAGAACAGAACAGAGCATTTTTGTGATCAGTTCAAGTAGAATGGAAGTAAATTTTCAAGCGGAGCTACAAGTTGAAGCCACAGCATAAAATAGTATTGAAAAGCATCTTAATTTGCTTTACTGTTACTTCAAAAACAAATAATAATGAGCTGCTCTATTTAGCTTTCCTTCAATGTGAGGATTCATCACCTCTATACAATCTGAATATTTTTTTTAAAGTTCAAAACAAAATTGAAATTCTACTGATCATTCACACCCTGTTTGTATTTTTTTATTTTATTTTTTTTCAGTTCACTATCTTTAACTTCCAAAAAGTATGCTGGACAAAAAAATAAAAAAGGAGTAGGGGCGCAATAATATATTACCAACTGAAATTTAACTAGAATGCAATTATATTTTGTATGATTCATTTATATTTCATTCACATCTTAAAGCCACACAAATAATCTAGTAAAGGCATAAAAGTCTCTGACAGATATTATATATACTCTGTATATATATTTGCAGAAGAAGGACTCATCAGTAACATTATCATAACAAATTGTGTACAGAATAAAGAACATGCTGTTTGCTGGTATTAATACTGCAGATGAATATAAAAAGGCAGTTATGACGTCTTTAATGATGATTATTTATGCTTTTGCATTTACACTCAAAAGCAGTCAAAGATGAGAGTTGTGCAAATGGCGGTTCAAAGGAACCTTCAGGGCTTTACAGGGGATTGGCAATCAAACTGTAAAAACACTTGGACATAAGTAAGGAGAACATAATTGAAAAAAGAAACACCTGAAAAACTTCAAGTTTGTTCAAGAATGTTGTCCATATGTGAGGTTTTATCACTCTCCGCATCCAGGTGCAGCTTCCTGCTCCACCTGAGCTTCTCAAGAATCTGTCTGATCTGACAGATTCCTGCTTGGGTTTCAGACAGCCATCCATCTCCTCTCTCTGTTGCTCTGCACATTCTCTTTCTTCCCTTTGGCCTTGCTGTGTTTTTGACGAGCTAGCATGCTCAAAGGGCACTGCCAAGCCTTCAAACTTCATAAAATATGGGAACCAGGAATAGAAGTATGGACGGCAACGTGGGAGGAGGAGAAGATAAATCGTGAGGATATGAGGGAAGTGTAAAAAGAAGTAGGAAGACAGATTGAGAGCATGAATATAGAGATATGAGCTCTCCGTTGCAAAATACAATAAGGTGTGAAAGATTCTTCCTTTGTTGGATGTCCTCCCCTCAGGGGCTCTGTGACAGAAAAAGCTGCAGAGTCCCACTTTAAAGAGCCAAAAAAAATGACAGGAGCCATTTCTCTCTCTTTCTTACTGCAGCCCTTCAAGAGGAGACGTGTGGAGGAGTCCGTGTCAGGAAGTGACAGAGAGGAGGAATGAGAGGATAAAGCAAAAAGGAAAAGAAAGAGAGGGCAAACCCTTGGGGTCAAGTAAATCAGGCCTGCATTGAACACCAGAGTCCCGGAGGATCCTGAGTGGGAAGACAGGTGTCCACAGTACCGAGGGACAGAGGTTATTTTCAGGCACAACCTATCCTACACAGGACACACATACACACACAAGGTGAAGCTGAAATTACCCAGAAAAAACAATTTCCACCTGCGGTACCTCATTACAATGTAATAGCTCTGGGCTCAATATTTGCTTTCCTTTTAAAAGAAAAACACCATAGAGATCAAACAATGGGAACAAAAGGCGGTTACTTTAATAAACAGTTTATCTCTCATTATTCTGAAGCTTATTGTCTCTCACTATGTTTTCTGCTCAAATCATAAAGAAGACAGACAGCTCTCTCAATGTACCTTCCGACAACATTACCATAGTAATAACTCAGTGACTAAAGTTATGAAGAGGAAATCAAATATTGTTCTTTCATTGAAGAGCTCACAGAAGGATTGTAGGAACACATAGAGATATTATATACGACAAATTGTGAATTACAGGCAAAATCAAGTCCCTGAGTTTCCAAATAGTCACTTTTATGACACCGTCGCTTTGGTGTTTAAGGAGAATCATGCAAATGCTCAAAGAGTGCTTGTGCTTTTATATTTGGATTAGATTAACTAGATCTTAAATTTTTCATGAAAGTTGTAAAATACAATAAGAAAAGGATATTTCACACCAAAACCGTATATATATTGTTTATTCAGACTCTAAGGCTGGGTTTATCACGATTGGCTTCGTTTTAGATATCGTCATATTTCAAAGGGGACAGTAACTGTGGTTCGAACAACATCTTTCTGTTTACTCTACGGGTGGTCGAGTAAAACAGACACTAAGAGAAAGGAAAGGAGAAAAGCAAATATACTTCATAGAAAAGACATTATCTTCAACCAATACTGCTGCTTCAGCGCGCAGATGACTGAGTTTCTGATTTTTAATCAGCATTCTCCAAAGGCATATTCTGTCTTTACAGTTGGAGCAGCAAACAGATACAGTGTCCTAAATCACTGCGAACCAACTAGAGTATAGATGCGAGTGAAATAATACAAAACAGAAACTCTTTTTAAATGTTTAATTAATTAAGGGAAAAAAACATTTCTGGGGTTTTATAAAATATAAAACTGCCATGTTTCTTTACTTTATAGATTTGGCTGCCTTTTCAGACTTGGTTCGTTCTATTTTTAACGCTACATATATAATTGTATATATGTAGCTTGTATAAATTGTATATACCGGTAAATGTAATTTTTAAGCTAGTTTTTATCTGATCTGTGAAATCAATAGGTTTGTTTTAAAGAACCAAAGTAATAAGTGGACCAAAACATCTCTAAAAACAAAACAGCAAGAAAGGGGAAATAAACTCATTATCATCTATTAATCCAGAGATAATTACCAGGTCAACAGTGAAATGCAATAAATGATCACCAGTTCATTTCAGAGTTAAGGTTGAGAGCACTATAGATAGTCTATATAATGTATAATTCTACTGTTTGAGCCACTTCAAGTAAGGCTATGTCAGTGAATTTTTACCAGTGAAGACAAAGCAGCTATCATGCACATTGTAAGCCACAAATGTGCACAACTGGTATTAAACTATAAATAGAACTAGATAACTGTGACTCCAACATCAGAGTATTCATGCAACATTTTTATTGCTAAATCCTTTTTGTTACAGGAGGTTTTACTCACTAGGGATGGCTGTATTCCCCAAGCTGCAAAATGAAACCCAAGGCACCTCTTACTGTCTGATTTATAAAACCCAAGTATAAGTAACCAATTGTTCATTTTGAAATACACTTCCTGCATGATGTGTGGATGTTTTAACAAGAAAGACTGAATAATATAATATAAGTATTTCACCTGGCCATATCAGGCCACAAAACACTGTGAATTACATTGAACTGATCTCCAGTACACAAAGCTTTTAATAAACAAAAGCGGCACACCTTTTAAAGATATGAAAGGACTTCTTTAAAATTGTATAACTGATGGGCAAACACTGGCATTAAGGTCAAGACAGAAAGTATAAGAGCACCACATGGTTACAAACAAAATGAAACTACTCTTAGAATTTGTAGTAACTTTAAAGAAGTAAGTATTCATAAAGTTAGGGTTAATATCTATCTGTGCCTTGGGGTAACAGACTAGGAATGTTGCGTGTCTCTCTCCTTTGTCCTCTATTTCACCCTCAAAGATGTTGAAAAATGAAGACCTTACATGCCACAGACACAAGTGAAAAGTGTACACACCACATCCACACATGCAGACAGTCAAAAAGTGAGGGGTCCTGTGGAGTTCATAAGCTAGTGAATAATAAAAGCTGCACATTGGGCTGGGCTGTCTATCTGTTGTAAGAATGGCTTGTCTGTGACATGAATATGATTTTTCCTGCATGTGTGTAAGTGTCTGTGCGTGCATGCAAATGGGTCTGAGTGTCCTCTCTATGGTAACAATATGAATTATTCACTGCTTACAGATGAAGAAGCATTTAGGCTCCCAGGAGTAGAGCTCAGAAGGAGGCCTCACCTCTATCTTCCAGCTCTTACAGTTTCTTTCACATTTCCCATTCACCTCTTTCACACTCTCATCATCCTCCTTATTGCTTTAGTTGTTGATGCCAGCATAATGTTTATGTTCGCCATGTTTTTTTTTTCTTAAATGCTCCATATTGTGGTATAACTTCTTATCTCTACGTGTCTTGTTCTGTTGAGCTGGTTGAAAAACAGAGATGTCCAGCTGCATAGATTAAGTAGAAGGTTGGGTTTTAGCTCTTCCTCTTTGAAGCAACGTAAGCTTAATTAGCACCACTTCACCGACTGGACTCAGCCGCATGCAAATACTCACACAAGCACAAATAACTGAAAGGCAAATTTAATCTTCTTATGTGAAGAAAATGTTGCTTGCAAACACACACCCACACATATATAGGGTAAAACATGGTTAATACACCCCCTAATCAGGCTCCCATTAGCAGAAGGAGGCTTTCACACCTGGGGACAAAACTCCCTTCATCTAATTGGTCTGCTGAGGAAATGGCTAAGTATTTCACATCTGCTGAGATACAATACACACGCATGCACACACAATTACGTACACGTGCAATAACCCTAGACCAATCGCTGGGCTCCTTGGGCAATGTGCACAGTACCATCCTTTCTTTATCCATTCTTTATCCCCTGGTTTATCCTGTGCTTTCAGCTCCATCGGTCCCAATTACCACAGCCAAGGACCCCGATCCCCGGAATACTACTCCAACACACTCTGGCACAGATGTGCACGCAAACAAACACATGAATAGAATGTGCAAAATGTGTGTCCTCTTTCCTTACCATAATAACACCAAAGGTCAAAGCTGTTTTAGCCTATTTGTATCACCTCTATGGCTCATGTTGTTTTGATAGGTTTTCGTATGTGTGTTTTTGGAGGAAGGTAGTTTCCCATCCGGAGCAGTGGCTGCGTTGCATATTAAACAAAGCCTTTTTAAAGCTGCCCTAATCCTTTCCCATAGCCATCCCTGAATGCACGCAGTCTCTCTTACTCACACATTTCTGAACAGATGCTGGAGTCCGGCGCTCAGCAACACATTTTGTCCTCTGATAAAAGAAAAAAAAAAAAGGAGGAACTGAAGATAAAGCACACAAACATTCGCACACTGCTACAAACACTAGTTTGCCGTTATCTTCAGTCCCAGATGGCGAGTTGCACTCTGATCCTTAAAGACCTTATCTAACAAATACGTACCTCTTTTAGATGTCATGTTTCTGGTAAAAGTATAAGATTTGTGGCTATATAGTTGTTGCACTAGTTTAGAAAAACCATAAAAATAAATAAACAAAAATCAGACAAGGATGCAAAAATAAAAGAGCATTTGCCGGAGGTTATCAATGGAGTGCAAAGCAGCTAGGTGCAGTACCGCTGTAAAAATGACAGGATTAGAGGCTTTAAAGATAGTAAGGAGGAGAATCATAGACAGAAATACAGAACAACTTTTTTGGCGGCAACAGCAGGATTGAGCTGACTGAGCAGCTGACAGCTCTGGTGTTCATTCCTTTATGCTTGCTGCTTGTTTTTGCAAGCCCTGATTAGTTATGGCAATCAGCCTGAGTTGGAGCTTCTATGCTTGCATGCTAAGAGAACATAAGACACACCTAAATATTTACATTTAATTTTGCAAGTAATATCCCTTAGCTCTATAACGGCCATTGAGATGTGAATTTAGCCAATCTAAACTAAGTTGATACATGTTTCCAATCTGGTTTATTAAGAATCAAATCCTGCATGGGATTTTTACCGGGTTTGAAAGTGTTCCCTGGTGATCAAACAAATTGCGACTCTCAAGCCAGATGCTACTGGTCTTTATGGGTCCTGAAAATATATCACACAATGATGGAGTTGGTCTGGATCTTGTTATTAGTCCAGCTGTAGTTGTTGATAAGGACTTGGAAGAAAGAAGAGATGTTGCTGAGCTTCCTTGGATAATATGCGACCAGGTGGGATTCTCATGAACACTTTCCTCAATGCTCTCCACTTCAGCCTTTCTAATGGTTAGGCATGCTCTGTTTATAAAAGGTAAAGGGCAAATCTATCACATTTAAAGAGACATTATCTAAGTTTTTAGCAAAATATCTATATAATAGCCTTATTATATATGACCCTTTATGACTTTAACATGATTTAATGAGCAAATTCATTCCTCAGTAGTTCAGGGCCAATGCATCTTTACCTGAATTTACTTTGGATGATTTACGTTGAATGTAACTTCAAGCACGTCCATTTTAAATGAGTCCAACCTAGCAAACAATCGAAGCGTTATACTCAAGATGGATTTTGTGGAAACTCAGAAGTTACTGGCCTCCAGCTCAAGTCAAACACCATTTGCAATTCCATGCAAGGTGAAAAAATTATAAAAAAGCTTGTCATGTACAAGCGTGAGCTACGAGAACGAGCAGAAGAGGCCTGCAGTTCTGTGTTTTGGCCACAGGTGGCACTATCATTAGAAAACTCCATAATGCCTCTTTAAGGCTAAATTTGAGTTACTACAAAGAACACAATGAACAAGTTGAAACATTGACCTGATGACTCTGCTAAAAAAGTTATATAATAATAGTTTATTATTATCATTATTAATAATATTATTATTAATATGTATTAATAATACATATCAGTCTTTTTCTAACATAATCTCTTAGCAGCTAAAATGTCAGTTAAAGGTATAGTGGGGGATGTTTGCCACTTTTGGAAAAGACCGGCCCTCTCCACTTTAAAAAGTATGCATATGCACAGTCCTGTACCCGCTCCCGAGAGGGAACGCCTATTAAACACGTGTGAGAGTTTGCACAAGCCCATTTCTCCTTGTGCACGCTCTGTTTAAAAGGTGCTGTTTGCATAGCTCATTCAAGCTTACTTTCCAAAAAAAGATTTGCAATTTTTCCACTATGTCAGTATCATTACCTGTAAGTGAAAATGGTGAGCACATACTGTAAGACGGCCTTATGTAAACATGTCACCAGAATGATTGACGATTAGGAGGACCACTTTTTTTGATGATCCACCCGGAAAAAGAACATACTCCGTTATACCTTCAACATGTTATTGAAATCTACCTTTTAATAATCCTTTTAACAACTGTATAAAGATGGTTGTGCAGTGGATTATTTATTGAACTAAACATTAATAATGTGCGTAGGTGTGTTCCTACAGAAGTAGTCCCTTTAGAGCCTTGGAGATAAAGCTATGTTTAAATTTGTTGGTGCAGACTTGCATGATTCTGGATCTGCTGAAATGAGAGTGTGGCTCATCGGAGGAGACAGCTCCGCTAGGTCTCCTCCGGGCGTGGAGGGGAGAGCCAATGATCCACTGAGCAGTCTTGATGACCAGCTGCAGCTCTTATGGATGCAGTGCAGTCAGCATGCCACACTGTGGATCCATGACACACTGTTGTGCAGCAATAAAAGTTTTTCAGGTGGAGGGAGTTTGTTCCTCCTGAGCATTTTGAGGAAAAAAAAATGTTGCATGTCCATTTTAATGATGTGAGTGATGTTCACAGTAAAGCTCAGGACCTTTTAGATGTGCAGTTCAAAAAGACTGAGTTGTTTGACCTACAATTTTTTTCCCATTGATTCTCAGACCCGAGTGCATTGTGGTTTTCAACCTTTGCATATAAGTCATGATTTTTTTTCAACTATGATTTAGGTTCATGGTAGGCCTATTGATTGAAATCAGTAGATCTACAATCAGCTAAATAAAGCTCCCCGAGCCAGTACCTGGAGTACCAGCAGTGAAATCATAGACTGTTGAGAAGATAGATTTGGGAATTATATTAATTTGTTTTATTTTGCAAGTAAAACATAAGTGCAACCAAATTATCCCTGTGTTAAGAAGCACTGCCTGAATGTAAACAAAATTTCCTGGTAGTATTACTGTTTTTCTTTCTCTCATTTGTATTCTCATTCACATATCTGCAATGCCTTAAAATGTTTTTGTTGCATCTCAAACTTTTCTTTTAACCACATAACCAAATGTGTTTTATATGGATTTTTCATAAAAAACTGTGCAAAATGCTAAAAAAAAAAAAAAAAAAAAAATGCTAAAAAAAAAAAAAAGCTAGTAAGTTCAATATTCATTTTTTGAGTTGCAGTTATTTAAGTTAGCACTTTGCACAATAACCTTTCAATGTACAACCTTTTTCCAACAGTAGAGCTTTTAAAATAGGGCTTTACCTTCTACATACTGTAATTTATCCACATTCTTCAATGCAAAATTAACATTATGTCTGCTAAATATAAGATTTTTGCCACAGGTTATTATTTGGACTAAGGTGTCAATTTTGGTTGGGCCAGTCTTGCAGATGGATATGCTTAAATCCAGTCCATTAAGGAACAATTAGTGAATTACGGAGCATGTTTGTTGGTGCATTAAATTTGATCTTAGAAACCATAATTAATTGCAGAATTTATAGACAGCTATTTTATGGGTTTACTTAATTTAAATTGTGTTTTATGTGCCTCACTGTGAGTTTATTCAGATGAGTTCTTTTTCCTCTCTGTTGTTGTCATTCTTGTCAAAGGTTATAAGGGTCATCACCTTCCCTTACTCATTCAGTGTATGTAGCAGGTTTTTAAACAGGCCATCAATAGTTATTCACCTTTCATCCCTAACAGTACTACAACTGTTGTTAATAAGTTGCAAGCCCCCTGGCTTGCCTTTACTTTTTAGACAAAACAAACACGCAAACGGATGGAGGGACTCACAAAATTCTAAGCATGAGCTGTCAGCTTTAATGGAGCTAATGGAGCCAATAAAATAGAGACAAATAAAATTACAAACACGCCCAGTGTTATTGACTCAAGACCAATGACAAGTCTGCTTCCTGTCTTGGTAATTATTTTTTATGAGGTACATACTTGAAAGTGCTTCCATCTTACGCTTCGACCTGAACATCTACTATCCCTCAGAATGAGCAGCAATTGCACACATAAGCACAAACTGCAGCATTGTTAGCAACTGTGGGCATGTGCTTTGAAAACAGATAGCATTAAATGCATACAGATACAAACACCCAATAAGTCCAGCAGATGGGAGCAATTTGCCTTTATGTTTGCATCAGATCACAATTGTCTCTTCAGCAACGAAAACAATGAATTCTACTTTTCTTGATATTTCTGCCCTGTTTTGTAACACAAACATCAAACCAGCAGCCAGCTTTTAGCAGGTGGTATTTTTTTACGTAGTCTTTGTCTTCTTGTGCCCTAAATTGATCCATATGGTCTTATTTGACAGGGAGTAGACTGTGTGAGAGTAAAAAAGATAGATGCTTACTTAAAACTGTGTCTGAATCAGTTGTTTCAGTATTAGGATTGCAAACTGGAAAAACCAGAGCAAGTAAATTTCCTGATTCCATTTAAGTGTCGTCTACTTCTCAATGTAAGCTGTTTTTGGCAAAACAAAAGGCATGATGTTGGCAAAAAACAAAAGGCTTGTTTTCATCTGTACACAAGCAAAGGAATTCAGAAACAATTAACTCCCTTTTTTGAAAACCTAAACCTTGAATACTTATGTAGGAAAGTAAATAATTATAAGTGTATCTTGTGTTTTTGGCTGTTTCAACATGAAAGTATGAATAAGCTGGGGGAGTTCAAAAACGAGTATTGCTTATCTTAGGTTTGTAAGCACAATGCCACATAAATCAAAGCACTTATTCCACCATTCATTTTCATTGAGGTTTGTGTGTGACATAGAGCAATAGACAAAATTGCCTCAAAATATGTCTGCACTTGCAAATGATCTCTTATGGAGAGTAGGTCTCCGATTAATTTTATCCATTGACACACAAATACACAATGTCCAATCAGGGAGAGAAAAAAACACTTATGCTAAAGCTGAAGAGAGGTGTGAAGGGTTTGGAGCTTTTTAACATTCTGCTTCAGAGGCTGAAAGTAATTTCAGAGCATTTTTAATGAAGTGTTCTTAACAGGGAAGCAGCTGCCAAATGCAAAACCTGCATAATACACTCACTAAAAGAGCCGTCCATGAACAAGTATGTATTGTGTGCGTACTCATAAGGAGCGGTGTCTAACAAATTTTTGTCCGACTACAATGCTAAACCTAGGAATGAACCCCAGGTCTCCAAAACTAGGATTTGAGTGACCTTATATGAATATAAAAGGGTGAGGATTGTAACATAAACAGAAAAAAAGAACATTTTACCTCAGAGAGTCCAGCAAGTATAGAGAAATCCTCTTACCAGGAATTTCCCAATGTTAAAAACCTAAGCTCAACTATGAACTTTTTACTATCTTTATATCTTTATCAAACATGCCATTATTTCTGCTCAATTATGCTCCTTTTCAACAGGCTGTACTTGAGGTGGCTGCTCCACTCCAGAGCCCACTTCGCAAACATTTCCACAATGTTTTTCTTCTTACCAGATTGGGTTCTTTCTAACCTGCTCAGGAGGTGGTATGAGAAGAGCTGAGCAAGGCTGAAATGTGGCTTAAACAGATTGGCCATGGGACTTGGAGAAAAAAGAAATGACTGCAGAGTGACTAAATAAACACTTTAATTTACTAACCGTAAACCATATCTGAAGGAAAAATGAGAATATAAAAAGGACATATCTATCTGAATTGCAAAGAGGGAGTGCACTGCATTTATCAACCTAAATCTTTTAAATCGGTCTCTGGGGGTAATTATTCTGCTCTGTAGATTCTGTAACTCTTTCTCAATGCAAATACATAATCACCAAGCCAATACAACAAGTATTGCAAACACTAAAATTAGACTAACACACAAAAGATGCAAAAGAAAATGCTTCAAAAGAGAAACGCTGCCATTACAAAACCCACTGCAAACATAAGTAATGCTAACAGAGGCGGTGCCAGCCTTTTGGTTGCCCCGTGCGTAGAGGCTTTGTGATTCCACCAACCCACCCTTCACATTTCTGCACTTTTCACAAATGTTTGCATATTTGATAAACTCTTGTAATTTGTAAACCTGTCCACCATTTCTAAAATTTTATTGCAATTATCTACATGAAGATCCATGTTTAACTCATGATTAATCGCATATTTCTTCAATTATTCCCAAATATCCATAACAGAATATTTTCTGTGCTAAAAACATTCATTTAGTCATCAGGGTGGACAAATGTACTTTCTTAGTGGGGATCATTTACACACAAAAAAATGTTAAGACAGGTCAATATTCCTACACATACGATAATGAAAACTTCAACTGTTGTTTTTAACTATTTACTTATGTTACTTTGAATGCTTTTGTCTAATTTACAAAGATTTCTTTAATGTGTTAGTGTCACATAATGAGGTTCAACGTTGTGCACACCACTGACTGTTGTACTGTAGATAAAGCTCAATATCCTGGTTTAAGTTCGGAGAGTCTGAGCCGTACCAGACTGTCTGGTAAGGCTCAGACTCTCTGGTCCAAAACAGACCAAAACAGTCACAGTGCAAGAGCCTGACTGATAATGCAAAAGCCCTTTTCTGTAATCATAACAGCTAAGACTGGAGCTACAACAGTGCAATGTTTTAACAATTCCCTTTATTATTCCCAAAAAAGGATTTGGATATAGCTTTCAAATTTCAACAACTGGCTGCTGTAAGAGGTTTTATACAAAAATAAAATAAAATGATAATAATAATTACTGTATCATATCTGTAGTTATCTCAGAGGTTCTAACCAGTTTTGACAGAAGTTACAACTCTTTTAGTCCCAGCTTTGAAATCAGCTATACGCTCCTTTCCAGACTGATGTTCAAGTTTTACTGTGTAAGTCAGTCCAGCTGGTCAGGCTAGAGGCTTAGAGCCACTTTCCCACCTTACTGTTTACAGGAGGACCTCTGTGAAGCTTGTATTCAGCCACACAAGACTTGTGTTAAGAAACAAAAGCATCGAAAGTAGTTTGTCATGACCGTTAATGAATGCAGGCAGGAACACTGGTAGCAGGCTTGAAGAGGCAGGCTGAATTGACCACAGACCTGAGAAGGCAGAGGATGATTGAACAGCGTGGAGGTAGACTTTCAACAAACTGGATGATGACTGACAGAATGGAAGCAGGTCTTGAGCAAACTGGACAGAGGCAGAATAAATCAGTGACAGGCAGAAACAACCCAGAACATGACCAGAGTGTGAAGCTGGTGAGAATCCAATGAGGGTAAACCGAGCACAGGAACACAGGAAGGCTGTCGGTGAAGATTTACACTTGAATGAGTCATATGCAAGTTAGGAGCAAATATGCTGCCAGAAGAGGGATGGCATAAATGAGCATGATAACATGATAAACGCTGTAGGTTGAGGTTAATTGGGAGAGTAGCATGTGCATCTCCTTAGTTTAATTAGCATAGCAGAGACTGGAACGGAGAAGGAAGAAGTCAAGCAGCAAAAACACAAGGAAACTTAACTGGATCATGACACTTAGAGTGGGTCCTTGAAAACACAAGTTCTGTGGGTAATAGAGAGAGACCTGGAAAAGCGGAACCATGCAGACCTGCAATTTGGAATGGAAAAGCAGCAAAAGATTAAAAAATGTTTGAGTAATTTATGATTAAACACCTTCATATCTTTCATGCTACACGTGTAATCACACAAATCTACTACTTTAAACCATTTGGGAAGAAGAGTGTGAAATTCACATTATCCTTCCACCTGCGTCACAACATGGTAGTTAACCTTGCCATATCCATGTATCAAGCAAAAAAAAAATGTTCTCTATAAATTACATTAAATTGTCAAAAAACTGTTAAAAGTCCTGAGAATAGATTGCTTCCATCAGTTAGAGACATTTTTAGCAGTCAGCATGTGAAAATGATTAGATATGTGCAGACAGAGCATCATATCGTGTTCAATGATAATTGGTCTTTGCATTTAAGTAGTGCCTGTTTACATTTCACAACAGGGAATTGTGTGTGTGTGAAGTAGGAATGATGTCTTGAAGTTCTGTCTGTCAAGTTGGGGGATCTTTTTTGATATGTAAAAATAGAAAAATCACATCAGTTTGGCTTGGCTGCAAATAAGATTTTTTTTTATTTTTTTTTTGTTCTTTTGTCAAATGTGTAAAGGGGCAATCCTGGAATAATATTTACAAAGTGTGGTTGTGTATTTGCCAGGGCGAAACTCTTTGGAGCGATAAGATTATTAGTTATCTCCATGCTTTTCTGCCCTATAGTTTAAAAAGTTTATACATAAAACGAAGAAAGCCTTTACAAGTGTTTGAGTTGACGTATATGCTGCTTGATTTTATGAATTGGGCTCCTTTGATAAAAATGGAACACTCAGCACATTACATATAACTATACTAACTATATATTTATATATATAGTTATGTGTGTTATATTTCTCTAAAATAAATAAAAATAATATTCTATGATCTTCACCATAACATTCAGCATTAATAAAGTGCTTTTTGTTAGTACACAATAATATACTATTATTTTATATATTATTAAGCCCTTTAGTTTTAGCAAATAAATTGTATTGAATTGTTTCCAATTATTGTTTGTTCTACCCACATTTACAGCGCTTTGATGAAATACCTTAAATTTAACTATATAAATACAAATAAAAAATATTAATTATTATCAAATAAATAAAAATGGAAATCCATATTAAGGCTGCTGTACATAACATGTTTAAAACTGTCCACCCATGCTTTAACCTACATTTTTAGCACTATGGAGTTAGACCATGAACCCTGGCAGATGAGCCCATTGCTCCATATTCAGGCTGCAATATCCATTAGTAACTATGGCAGATCAACAGAATTAAAATAGTTTTGACATGATCTAGTGTTTGAGTCTGAAGTAAGGGGCAATTGTGGAGAAACCAGAGAAGATTTCCAAAAAGTTGTTTTTTTTAAGAAAGAGAACGGAAAAGAAGATGGTCTTGATATAAGCTAAATGATGCGAGTAAAGGTTTTGCATCTTACTTTTTCAGATGGGTTTGGGAGGAAGCTGGTGAGGCTGGCATCTACTTGGGCTTGAGTTTGATGTT
>NW_015150533.1:1382279-1401920 GCF_000732505.1 Cyprinodon variegatus
TCTATCTATCTATCTATCTATCACCTTTTGCTTTTCCCCTAAATCTCTCTTACACCTGCTGTAAATTAATCTCCGTGCCCAGCACCATCAGTTAGAACTGAGGAAGCCTCTTGGATGTCTTCTAAAAACATTTCAAGCTTGAGCACGAGAAGGGCGTCTTTGATGGGTAACACGAGGAATTTGAATGGGCTCATGGTAATTTCCTGAAAGGGTTAGATGGAGGGGAAGTTTGATGGGTTATGGTTGTCATGGGGTTACCATCCAGGTTAAAACTTGGATGGAATTAGGAAGGGACTGAAATGGGATCACAAGTTCTTTAACCAGTTCTTAATGGATGGATTTGCATTCTGATCCTGACTCAATGACGTATAACAGAGTGAGAGTAGTTGGACAGAAGGGTAACCCTAGAAGATGATGAAAAAGATGTCTTATCCATCAGTACCACCAAGTTCACTGACAAGCCTGTGCTTTTGGGTAGATTGGGTAATAAGTTATATAATGAAGGGGTGAGCCACAATATAGACAACACCTGATATCTAGCCGATGTCTTTTTTCAGAGGTTAATCAGGCACGGCCAATCTGCATTAGCTTGGGTTTGGGCAAACAGTAGACGGGGTTGCCTCTCAGGGACCTGGTAAACTCTGGATAGGGGCAACATGCAAAAATGTCTCTTTACTGGGAGATTCTTCTTGGATTCTAATCTCATTTTTGATGGCCAAATGAATAATATCATCCAAAGAATCAAGGATATCCCGGCAGGTCAATTAGTCTTTTAAACGATAATTGAGGGAGTTTTGGTAATCGTTTTTTAAAGGAGAATCCAATGGTGTTTAGAGCTGGAAAACTGTAACACATATGAGCATTTAATTTTCCTTTTTCAAAAGGAGCAACTCAAATACATCCTCAGTCTATGAGGGTAGTTAAATAACGTAACATTTTGGTAAGAGCTTACTTTTGGACATTAGAGTGTGATTGTGAGACTAAAAACGACACAGAGAGAAATGAATCAGTTCTTCCTAACAAATATAAACCCACTGGAATACCTTTACCTAAAAATGTATTTATTTGATTAACAAAGCTTTAAGAAAATATTCAAGGTGACCAGCCACAGAAGAACAAAGGGAGTAAAAAAAATTAAATAGACATCTGATACAAATCCACAATGTAGGACGGAGTCTGTGACCTTCTCCTTATGGACCAAGGCATAAATCACTGTAAATTGTGTTTGTTCAAATTAATTTAACCTTGTTGTGGCCAGAAACTATGAAGTCAGCACTTTTCAGTGAACAAAGTCACTAACCGAAACATGGACAAACGAAAATGTGAATCCTTTATGTTGTTTTTAACATTCATCCCTCTTTCTATCATCAAATTATTTTAAACCCTCAGAAGAAGGTGCAGGCTGGGATCTATCTCTACTGATCAACTGATCGTAAAAGGTGGCACAAACAAACACAGTACATACAACCAAACACATATATGCATGCGCCTTTTAAAGTGGTCAGTTAACTCAACATTCATGGTTTAGAAGGTTGGAGCGAACAAGATTACCCAAAGAAAAGCCTTCAATTCACCAAAAGAATGTGCAGCATGCCAGATTTCAATATGATGGTGAGCCTTTTAAACACGACACCAATAGCAAAGCAGACAGTGGTACTTTTAGTTAATATGTTAATAACTGTGTATAGTTCATTAGACAGTTGGTAAAAAAAACACTCACATAATAATTTTCAAACCGCAATAAAGATCTGAAAAGAACGATGTATTTGAGTATTTTCGTTTTACAATACGACTTGGAATTATGGGTAATCCAGAGCGTAGATTAAAACCATCACAGTTACTTACAATGTGTCTGCAACGATGGATACCAAAATGAGGTACTTAAGTGCTGCTGGAAGAATGGAAAAAAACTTCCCAAATTAAACACGTTATTTCAAAGAACAGAAGAGGGTGGGTGGGGGGGGTTACTTTGTATGGGGCCCACCCTTATGGGCCTATTGTTGTGTCATTACGCCATTGGTCCCCACAGCTATTTCCTGCCATCAGCGCCAGATTATTCAAGCTGTTGTGAGAGTAACTCTAGTGATCAAGTGAGTTTTTCTGTGATTCTGATTCTGACCTGTTTTCTGCTTTGTATATTCAAGTTTTTGCCTTTCCCTTGTTTGCTCTGTATGTTTTTGGCTTTTTACTGCTTTTCCAGGTTACCAATCCTGGACTGTGTCACCAACCTCGGCTTTGATTTAACACTGTTGCTCCCTCCGGGTCGGCTTGCGTCAGCTTATCTTAACTCGGCCATGGCTGCAAACAATGGACTAAACTTTAAATCAAGTCAATGACTTTTGCTCCAAGTCATGATCAACCCAACATCCCTGTCACCGACCTGTTTTTTCTATCTCTGCAGAGTATCCGTCCTGCTGACGCCCAGCCGCTCGCTGTAATCCTGTTGTTAAATAATAATACCTGTTGAAAATCGTCCTGGTCCGTCTGTCTAATTATTGGGTCCTAGTTTATAAGGTTATGACAAAAACAGGCTGATGTGCTCCTCGTGCTCATTGATCCATGTGCTGAGGGAATACTAGGCTGTGTTCCAATCACATAGCTCGTGTAACTGAGATCGCTAATTAACTTTAATTTTTTATGCTGTTTGGCTCTTGGTTTTGTTAATTGAAGTTTAAAGAACAGGTTCTTTTGCAAATAAACTGCATAAACGTCCTATAGTGTGATATATTTGTCTCTTTGCACATTTGTTCAAATCCTGCTTTTGTTTCTGAAGCTCTCTTTAACAAATGTACTTGAGAATTTTGATTCAGTGTTCAACGTCACCTAGATAGCCATGAGTAGCTGTGCCACAATGGGGGATCAAAGCAGCTCTGTCTCTTATACCCCTTTTCCACTGATCAAATAACCAGTCTAAACCCGAGAACAATTGGCATTTAGTGGCAGTGGGAACTGCTCACTGATGCGTCTCTACCCAGCTCAAACGACTCAGCAAGCGACCCACTTTAAAATCGCCTCGGCTCTGATCGGCATGCTGTGGGAACACACATTAAATCACATGATACCATTGAGTGCAAAGTCCGGACGTCATCACACAGCGCCAGTCGCGTCTGATGTAACAAGCCGAAACAACTCTGAACATTCGATAACCATGGGGCAGCACTCGTAAGAGGGATTCAGATTATTTACTCTTCTGATTTCTATCGCACTGGTGACATCATCAATGCTAACCCAGCGTGATGGGTGATGTCAACAGACATGCAGCTGCGGGGGGAGAGAGGCAGTGCAGCTTGCCAGCAGGGGTAAGACCCAGGTTTTTTTGACAGTGGGAAAGGAACCAAATGCCAACTTTTAGTGGGTTGACCCATGTTTGAAAAACACACGTTACCCGGTATTTTTAATGGGAAAGCAGCTTAACGTGCCTCCCTAGCAAGTTGGAATTGGAATGTTGACCTTTGGGGTCCTTTGTTATTAATTTTGAGTATAGTGATATAATCCTTTAGCATTTGGTTAGCTTAATTGCATTTATTTACCCAGTCCAAAACAAGCCCAGTCCTTACCCAATAAACATTCCCTGGTCTGTCGAACACTGCCTCCTATAGTTGCATTTTTCAAATATTAGATGTGGGCAGAAGTAAGGCTTTGGTACAGGGGCTACAGGGTCCATTGACAAACAAGATGCACCACATATTGCTAATTGACTATTGTAATAATTAAACATTCAGGGTCCTCAGTACTTCTTGGGAGGACCTCATAAATCCACAGAAGTCTGGCATCTCCCTATGATGCTGGTCTCTTGCTTGGTGTGATTGTGGATGTGTTCGCTGCTCTGGCACAAACAGCCCACCCAATCTGTTAAAATCACAAATATGTTTATTGGTGTTTCTATAGGGACTGTGGGCAGCTCAATGGATTCTCCCCACTCCACTGGAGTTAATATAAGATAAACCTTACTTTGTAGGGGTAAAAATCCTATTGGCAGTAGGATAGAGATCAGTCCATAAGAAAGGAGGTGTGGGTTGCCACTTGTTGGCATTTCTTGAATTGAGTCTGGCTCCATTGATGAGAATTGTTGTTTTTCCAGTAGGGAAGGATCTGCCTGAAGTACATAACATTACTATCCCCAAAGGAAGCATTTTGGCATTGCCAGCGAGAATTTGGCAAGGTTCCCTTTACCCATGGGTCTAAGTCTGCTGCTCAACCCACACTGCATTTCACTTGATAATGCAAGATGATTTAAAAGAAATACAGTATATGCTCATTTTTCATGGAGGGCTTATTCCCATAAAAGCCATTATGAAATAAAAGAATCAATCAACCACAAATGTTCTTACTTTATAGGCAAAATTTAGAAACTAAATAAATCCTTCTTGATAAAAATCTCTTCTAAACTATTTTCTATGTCCTCTACTTTATTATGCTCTGGCCCTGCATGTTAAAATCCCATCCAGACCAGAGGAATGCTTCAATATTGTTCTGGTCTCTGAGTATGAACACAGTCTGCTTTAAAGAGCAAAGGAAAGCAGCTGGGATGTAATCACATAAAAAAGTGAGGCTGTGTTGGTGTAAGCCCTTTCAGTGCTAGGGCCTTTTGAAAAAACACCATTGAGGAGTGATGACAAAGAAGAGATGTCCCCCTACATCTCCAGCAACTCTCTTACCCTTCCCCCACTGTTCATCCTCAGACATCAAGGTCGGACCGTATTTCCATTGTAGCGCCGCTCTACCTGACTCCCGTCCACTCCCCCCCCCTACAGGTTGATGAATGCCTGCTGCCGTGTCCAGCTTCTCATTGTGACATCATGAATACCACACACTGTCCACAGTGACATCGTTAATAAGTGCCATGGTGCTGACTTTTGTTTAATGGCCCTCTAAATTTGACAGGGTTGACATGCTGTCATGCAATTGTCTGGTGCTGGTGTTGTGTGAGTGTTGAGCAGCAGCACCTGAACAGCGGCACCTGATTTACTCAGCAGGCCCCTGTTTGCAGGGTGCAAGCAAATATGCTCCAGAGATGACTACCTGTCTTTTTTACAGCAATTAGGATCACAATTTCTGTCTCTTTCAGTGACATATCCACACACAAACACTTTCACCGATTGGGCAACCCCCTCCTTCTTGATCGCCTACGCTGAGCTAAAGATGGATTGTGAATAATTAGGTAGATAATGGCCAAGGTAGGGGAGAAAGGGAAGATCAATGACTGATCTTTAGGCCAGTTTGTGTGGGTTTCACTCACAACAACAAAGTGAAAGTTACAGTAGGAAATATATTTGTACTTTTAACATGATTTAGGGTATTATCCATACTCCTATAGGCTATAGGACTAAAGGCTATGTCCTGAAGAAAACCCTCAAAACTGAAGATGGAAATTTAAAAACAGAGGGACATCATCTTCAAAGGCAACTTTTTTGAGCCAGCGTTTCATCCTGTTTCTTTGTTTAGCTTGACATAAAAGGAAACAAACATTATTTTATTTGCTTGGCAATAAGAATAAATAAATATAAAACAAAGAGCTGCAGAAAAGAGAAAAGATTATGGCAAGTCAACCTGCACCTGCTCTGCATCGGATATTTCTTGTCGCATCTCCCTCCCTCTGTCCCTCATTCTCCCTCGAACACACAAGCTCACAAATCTCCCAACAAAGGCTGAATAAGAGCCTCCTGCTCTTTGTTCAACTTCCTCTAAATCCTCATTCTTTTCGTGCTCCTGCTGCTCTCCTTCTGTGCTCCTCCTTTTTCCTCCTACAACAGACAAAGGTGAGCACTTGCCAGACTGACAATTGGAGCGGAGATTGGAGCAGGCATATAATTGGCACGCAGACACACAGAAACACACAGACCAACATGCACAGCAAGACGTCTCACATAGTGGCAAGACAACTAAACCTTTACGACGTTTGTCTCAGTCAAATTTAGCAGCAAGCGGAAGCACAGGTTGTTCTTCATCATTCTTGATGTTTTTATATCTTTACCTTTTTTTTATGCCTAGAGATTCTTTACTTTCCCAGACATCAAAGACAAAGGAAATGGAATAGTTTCTATGTTTTTAGTTGTTACTTTAGTTTGTTATGCATATAATCAGTGGAAATTGAAAAACCTGAAATATATACAGAGGATGGAGCAACCACACTAAGAGGGGGAGGATGAAGAGGAGGAGGGGATGTGTGTCATGCATACAGCGACCTTCACTCCAAGGTCCCTAAATAGAATCCACTGCAAACAATTTTCTAAAGTTTAATCTCAATATTCAGTGAATACAGCTGTTTTGTGAAGGCTTTTGTGAAGAGAACAATGAACAAAGAGAAACATTAGGATCAAAGACCAGCAGACAGGTCAGGGAAAACATTGCGGAGAAGCCAAGGTCGAGGTCTGGTTATAAAACAATGTTGCAACCTTTGAAATCTTCATGGAGAACTTTTCAATCCATCATCTGAAAAAATGGAGGGAATGTGACAGTAATGTATAACAAGCAAAAACATCGCTGTCCACCTAAACTGACAGGCTAGTCAACAGACGAGAGGAAGGAGATCCAGACATCAGGAGAATCTAAACATCTGTTAGTTGTTTCATAAAAATAAAAAAACAGGTCTTTACAGGAGAAAGACATGCAGATTGCCAACATATATATGCCAAATAAAGCAAAATAAAATATAATTAAGAGTTTACCTTAAACTATAGAAATCCATATTTTAGACCAAAGCACATCTAGAATGGCTCAGCCAAAGGTCAGACCTAAATCTAAGCGAGATGAATATTATTGATGGTTAGTGAAATACATATTACAGACTGAGAAGAAAGAACAGCCTGCATGAGGAGGAGGAGGGGAATGATAGAAACGTATTACAGGCGTGAGGGGCAGCTGTGGTTTTAACGTTTTAAGAGATAGGCAATCGCAAGCCAAGGCCTTGAGTCGTTAGATGCATCTCCATATGAAAGGAGCTACGTAAACCTGTGAACACCATGTATGCATTTCTAATGTAGATCAAACACAGGATTGGGAATTCACCCACCCCTTCATGTTAAGCTCAGAGGCAGCTGTTCAAAGCACAAGAAATAATCAGTCCGATTTTGACCCATCCTCTCTCCACCTGCCACGCAGCATATTGACTATCGGAAATAGAACAGTGGTTTGTTTTTAACAAATTCACACAAAAAAAGGGATATGTGTTAGCAGTGCATCCATCCTTGTAATTACACACTTAAATGAGATTAAGCAATGTCATTATGATGTCTTCATTTGTCAACTCTGCCTGAACAACAGAGAAGGTGAATCCGTTGCAGCGCAGGCCAGTGTGCTCGTTGGCTGATCTGTGATCTAAGGGTGGAATAATAAATCCTTCAGGAAAAGCTGACAGGTGACTGACAACTTAAGTAAAAAAAAAAAAACACAAAATACATTAAGTTTCAGCGACTCTGGATGACACACTGGAAAGGATTGTTGACTTTAATGATTTGTTTGCTTTGGAGGCATGGAAATGTCTGCATCGGTCTGTGTGTGTTTTCTTTTGACGCATAAGGGTATTACAATTGAAACAGAGCTTTGGAGATGATTTACTCAAACACAGTTAAAGGTATAAAGGATTTTTTCCCCATCTGAATAAGTGGTCCTCCTTATTCATTCTAATTCATTCTGGTGATATGTTTACGTAAGGCCATCTTAAGCGCTTGTCCTGTTTTTCTGCACATGCGCACCTTCACCTTTCTCACTGCGGTTCTTTGAAAATAGCTTAGGGTCATAAGAGAAAAAATGTCTATTAAGTGTAGAAGAAGAAAAGAAAGGCCTAAGAAGAGGCAGAATGCTTTTGCGCTTTCCTTGTAAAGCATTATGGAATTTACTGTCACAGCGACCCGGTGTCGCCATAGGCTGCCGCTACCCAACAGCGGCGACTAATAACAGAGATGGCGCAGGCACCGTGCAGTGGACCAACGGGGAAGTGATCATCTGTCTGAACGGTAAGTTGATTGAGTTCACTATAAAGTCCCTGCTGTATATAGCGATTGGAAGATTTAGTGGTTAGAGCAGATGTTCAAACACATTAAGCTTGTATGAGCTGTGAGAACAGCAACTTTTAAACAGCACAAGGATTTTGCTTGGTAGTGGAGAGGGTGGGTCTTTTAAGAAATTTGAGAAAATCCTCCACAATACCTTTAAATTATTACCTTGCTTATTTGAGCACAAAACATATGAATTGAGTCAATATCTGCTAGATAATAATATAGAATATAATATAGAAGTTGGTAATAAACTAAATAATGAGAACTTTAAGGGGAGTTCAGGAGGAGACTTTTTCAGTCCAATAGCTCTTGCTAACACAGATGTGCCTCATTAAATTGTAATTTTGGAGGATAATCTTTCCAAGTTATTTTATTTACAGATATAGTTTTAAGGATTATGATTTATGCAATTTAAACCAAAAATTTCATTCCTTTGAAAATTAGAAATTCTTTTTAGGACAAATACAAAAATATTTATTACAGACATTTTGGCCTGTGAGCTACACAAGTTACATGAGTTAGGGACTCCTAAAATGACATTGCTGAAAATGTTGGCTTTTGTCAAGCAAATTAATAGAAACTTCAGTGGGTGAAAAAAGGTGTGGTACAAAAAATAACACAAACAACAAGAGTATAGATATAAGCCTTCTTAGTCTTTTGTGTCCAATGCACAGGACACAGGACTAACAAGCCTGTATGTTGATTTACTGAAGGATTCAGATAGAGAGAGGAGGTGAGTGGTCTTATTATTGGATGATTTAAGGAAAACGTGCTGCATGGGAGGAGAGAAGGAAGAATCTTAAAAAAACACCAGTGAGGAAAACATGGGACATAACAGGTCTTTCATGAGAAACAGACTAATATATGAGAGAAGAATTAAAGAAGTTTAAAACTGAAAGGAGGTGATTGGTGGGGCGCCACACAGGTACTATAAAATTCATTAAACTAAAGTACTGCAGAGGTGACATGAACCAATGTAACTAAGGGGGACAGAAAATCAATACATTGGAAAAATATGGTAAATGTAAACGATCTCTGAGAATTAGCAGAAACATAAGAATGATGGCAAAATGAAAACTGCATATGCTACTTAAAAAAATGTGAGCCCGTGATAATGGAGCCCATGCCTTTGATCATCCAGGACATAGGCTACAACTGTCTCATTCCTTATGTTAAGCCACTGCTCTCTAAACCTCCAATGTCGACTTTTGAGATGAAAGGGAATTTTTGTATTTCATTTGGAAATCAATGTCCCATAGTCTTAAAGTAGACTTGAGAACTACATGGTCCAAGCTGTTCGAAATCCAGTGTTAAATTTACAGAGTGTAGTTTTGGGGATTCATCTTCTTTGTTTATATTGGTCTGACTGAGTCCAAAGTCTGGGTAGGCATCTCTCCATATATTTTATAGCCTTTTATTATCCCATCTATTGAAAAAAATTGTGGAGATGCTAATTTTGTTTTACAGCAAAACTGAGACCTGCCAAAGGTGCCACTACCTACTTTAATGACCATCTTATCACCATGCTGGATTGACATGCAAACTGGCATTACTTAAACCCACAGAGAAACCTTGGAGAAATATCAATAGGAATATCAGAGACTGCACAGACATATATGCAGATAAGCTGAACCCTGGCTGCATTGATGCATCTTAAAGCAGATAGTGTAAACCACTGAGAACCCAGGATTCAGCCAGACAGTGAGTGCATTCCAAAGGTTTATTGAAAAATGAAAATTTATAAATGCAGGCAGGCAGAATGGTTGCAAGCTTGAGCTGATAGGTGACAAGTGTAACAGTTAGTGATGGGCTGAACTGGTTGATTTCAGACCTAAGAAGGCAGATGATGACTGAACAGAGTGGAGAGAGGTTCTGCTGGCTGATCAGACTGGATGATGGCTGACAGGTTGAAAGCGGGTTTTAAGCAGATGATGCAGGTTTAACAAACTGATGACAGGCACAAACTATACAGGTAAGTCAATCTAAACGACTCAGAAGGTGATGAGAATCCAGTGATGGCAGGGTGAGCACAGGAACACAGGAAGGCAGGCGGCGCACATAGACACTAAAAAGATTATTATATGGGCAAGTAGGAGACAAACTGGCAAGGAATAACTGAGAGGCAGGTATAAATAGGCAAGGTAACAGCTGGGAGGAATGCGGGTGATTGGGAGAACAGCAGGTGCATCTGTTCGCAGTAATTAGCAGAGCAGGGAGAGGCAAGAAGCCAGCCACCCTGAAAACACCTCAGCAGAAGCACAGTAAAATACATAGCTTACATAGCTTTTATTGTAAAACATGATATTTTAAATTTTGAACTGAATTGCTCAAATTAAATAACATTTTGGACAATGTGCTGCCTTAAAGAGATGCACCTGTACAGCGATTTTTAGAAATGCCACCATCAAAACAAAGCCAGTAGGAAATTGGCTGTCTGCAAAAAACATTACATCTATAGCAGCCAGATTAGTGTCCTCCAGCAGAATAAACTGTTTTCTTTCTTCAATCAGATTTTAAGGCATGTTTTCTCAGTAATTTATCTAAGATTTAAATCATAACCCCAACATGTCTGCTAACTCTATCAAGCTTGATGGGTAAAGTAGCTATTTCAGTAGCAGAGTAATGTAATGTTCACAGACGTCTGTGTGCAGCCAGAAGTAGTAACTGCACGCTGTGACAGAAATGAGAAACAACACCATTATGCTTTCTCAGCAGAACACAGAGCGCCATAATGGAATAATCTGCTAAACACATTAACTAAACATTACACTGTCACAATGTGGTTGATGTACTATTAACAACTGGTACTATTACTGAGCTGCAGGGGCATAGTGATCATCCATAGGAGCTCTGTTACTGCAGATGTAACATTCCTCCTGGGTTTCTAAACATATACACCTGCAGAGACATGCTCTGACTTGGAGTTTATGGTCTGATCATGTTTTTTCTGTTTCTCTCCATAAACAGATCTGACAGAAAAACAGTACGAGACGATCTGGTAAATCCAGTTACCCTCCATCCACAGAGGAAATGACCCGGCCCAGGCCATCTGTGATTGGAAGCGTGCGTGTGTGTGTCGTTGTGTTTTAGCAATAAGAGGAGACAGAATAGGGTGAAGAGAAGACTTTTGCCATAGATGCTCATGTTTCATTCATGAGAGCAAAGAGAATTTATGGAATAAAAGCCTTTTTGAACATTAAGGAAAAGGGGAGGAGGAGCATGAAACAGCAAAGGCAGAAAGTATGACTTCACTTGGCTTTTTGCTGTTTTATCTTTCTCCCTCCATCTTCCATTCTGTGCTTTGTTTCCATTCAGGCTTTCAAATAGAGGAAGCGAGCAGTAAAGGCTGAAAGAGTTTAGTTAGAGACGGGAAGGCAGTGAAG
Organism: Cyprinodon variegatus; assembly: GCF_000732505.1. Classification (NCBI taxonomy): domain Eukaryota; kingdom Metazoa; phylum Chordata; class Actinopteri; order Cyprinodontiformes; family Cyprinodontidae; genus Cyprinodon; species Cyprinodon variegatus. The sequence goes on from NW_015150533.1 coordinate 1,393,660, forward strand.
AATGGGAAAACCTAAGGAGGGAAAAAAAGAAAAAAATAAAGGATAAGATTTATTAAGATAAGATAAACAACGAAAATAATAAAACAATTAAAAGAAAGAAAGGAAAAGAAAAGAAATGGGGGATTAGTAGGATGGAGTGAAAAGGAAAGGAAAGAAAACAAAACGAAACGAAAGGAAAACAAATGAGACAGAAAATAAGTAAAGGATAAAAAAGCAAAAAAGGAAATCATACAAAATAACAGGAAAGGAAAGAAAATTAAATGCAAAGGTTAACCAGAACTGCAGAAAAAAAAAGCCCTCTGCCTTCACTGGAAGATCTCTTCAAGTCAACTCAGCAAAGAGAATAAGCGTACCGGTAGATACTTTCCAACCAGGAAATTGTTCGCATTTAAGTCTGCCTCTCGTGAGGAAGTGATTCAGTAACAGGGTGAATAACAGTCTTTATCCCATTGCTGAATTGTGTCTAAATCTTTGTGTATTTCATGCTTTTCATGTGTATAGTTATATAGCATAGCTATATATATCAAATAAAAAAAATGTATGAGCTAAAACCATAAATGCAAAAGAAAAAAACTGTTGGTAAACCAAAAATTAACCTCAGACTAATTTTGTTTGTTTGCAGCAGCTTTAACTTCAGTCATTTTTCACGAAGCATTGAGCGATGATGCCATTTTCTTAAACTGAACCTCATTTTAAAGTTTATCTGGTGGCCTTTTTGACTTCCTTTAATGAAAATGTGCAATTAATTAAAATCTCATTAAATTTGCACAAACTGATTTTTTTCATCCCCCTAATGGAATTTTTAATTGCAGTAATTGGTCCCAAGTGATTGCTTCAGGGCATACGCTTGTGATAAATGTTCTTATTAACATTTTTTCCACACTAGAAAACACAAACGTGATCAAAGGCACTATAACTTTCAAACACAGATAAGACAAGAAGATGTTCTAATGTAATTTTCACTAACAAGAAATTGTTCTGATCTTATTCTAAAAGATACAAGTATAACTTTTATCATTTGTTTTTATATTAAAAGAATTTGGAGAAAGCTTTACAAAGCTATCCTTTCATCAAACATTTTCCAATTTAACATTCTCACAAACATGACATCCCATTCTTAATGCGCATTGTTTAATATCTTTTAAATCCTCCCGTTGCAGCTGTAACAGATTAAACTCTTCTGCAAATAATTTTCACCAAGATAAGGAGTTTTTTTTAACTCATTCTTCCAAAAATGCATTCATAACGTAAGAAATAGTTACAGAGAAAGAAAGCCTAATTCACAGTCTCCTCTCTAATTAGTTCAAAAGGTGTTATATGGTGTTACAGTCATGGCCAGCAAGTTCAACACTAAACAAGCTTAGTAGTATGTCTATGGTATGCTGCAAAGTTTTGTGGAATCTAAAAGTGAACATCCCAAAAGTGTTCCCTCAAAGTTAACTTAATTTAACCAAAATGCCATTGAAGCATTAAGACTTCCCCTCTATCTCAAACTAAAAGACCATGTCCAACTAAAGCAAGAAAGGTCCACAACATATTCATATCTCCACTAAACATTGGAGCAAATAAATGCAGTTAGCTCTCTGCTGTTCTGCAGGCTGCTGCCAAACCTAGACAGACATGTCCAATGGTCTGACAGATAGAGAGAGATATGGTTTGTCACTCTAGAGAACATGTCTTTGCAGCTCTTCACTTTAGCAGCAGTTCATCTTTCACGGCTTCATTCCTTTACCTGATGATGTAAGGCTTCATCATTCCAGGAAGCTCTCTACACAGGGGTTTATGAGCTAATCTGATGTATACGTGTAATTTTGAGTATTAGCAGCAGTTAAAACTGAATAAGTTTACTCCATATTTTAATTCTACATAGCTTACCACTCCATAGTAAATCTTTCATCTAGAATCCCTTCAAAGAAAAAATTTATACCACAGATACTGTCGTAATGGACAGAAAAGTCAAATAATTTTGCCGTTTTAGTCCATCTTTCCATGATGAAATGAAATTGTACAGTTATACAAAGTTACTTTAGTTAAGTAGTTCTGTTTTTCTCAGACAAACTATTGAGGTTGGTGGCTTGGACATTTTTTTTCAAATGCCCTCTGAATGCCTCCCTCTGGAGGTGTTTCAGCCATGTCTCACTGGAAGGAGGCCCAGGGGACGATAAAGGAAACGCTGGAGGGACTATGTCCCTCGGCTGGCCTGGGAGCGCCTCGGGGTTCCCCCAGCACAGCTGGAGGAGATGTCTGGGGAGGGGGAAGTCTGAGAGACTCTGCAGAGAGGGCTGCCACCATGACCCAGTCCCAGACAAGTGGAAAACGATGAACCTCACGGCAACGATCACTTGAGGGGATTCCCTTGAAGAATATAAAAACCCTAGATATATGTGGACGGAGTAGAAAAAGTGGCTTCACTATCTAAACCCCCCTTTAGAACATATTGGAGATACTCACAATAAAACACAACGGACAAAACATTTTTGCAATGACAACTTATGATTGTTTTGCAAAAAAAATGATTTGAACATGTAATCATCTTTATGCACATTTTCAAACCAAGTTGTATGTACCTACTTGAATGCTGTTTGGATAAGCAAATCAGCTGATATGTATTTGTCTAATGGTGGAGGGCAGAACAAAATGTGCCGTAAAAGAGATGTAAGTTACTCTGAAAAGTCAAAAATGTTTAAAACAATTCTAGAGGGATGCAGCACTCTTAAATTGCTCAGATGTTGGGGCATTGTCACAGAACCATTAAACGTTTTGCTGCAAATTGTCAACAGGGTTGCAAGACACATACTGAGATAAAAAAAAAAAAAAAAAAAAACAAAACACAAATCAAAGAACAAACAAAAAAAAAAAAAAAAAAAAAAACCCAACAAAAACAAAAACACAAAAAAGCAAACACAACAAAAAACCAAGAAGAACAAAAAGAAAACACAAAACGAAAAAAGAAGGAAAAAAAAAACCAACAAACAAAAAAAAAAGACAAAAGGCAAAAAAACAACAAACAAATCAGGACTGAAGAAAGATGAAAAAAAAAACAAGAGTAACCCACAAAAGACAAAAACAACAGGCACAAGAAAAAAAACAAAAAGAAAAAAAAAAAAAAAAAAAAAAAAAAAAAAAAAAAAAAAATAGACATATATATGACCCAACCTGAGCAATTGGTGAATTTGAAAAATAAAATTTAAATAATCGGATGTGCACCACAAGTAGTAAAACAAGAATATTCAATTGTATCACTTTTTGTAAAATGTCTGAGGAGTCAAAGCTTAGATCTGGTGATTCAATTGTCTCCTGTTTCAAGTCCATACCATTAGAATGGGTTAACTTATTTATCTCTACTTACATTAAAAAAAAAAACAATAACTTATTTTGCTATCTTTTATGTTTTTTAAACATAAAAAGAAATGACAAAATGTTGCAGATTCCTATTTAGGGGACTAAATTAATGCGTCATACATTTTTAGAGGTTTGAGTTTATTGCTTCCTAAAGTAACTAGCACTATGGCTTACAAGGTTTTTTAAAAATACAAATGATACTTGATGCTCCAAGCTAAACTGCCAAATAGCCATATTTTAATTGGTACAAGCTTATAGAAGTTAATAGGTTCAGTCAACAGTACAGTATAAGCAGAGGATAAACAATGCATAAGTTCTCAGAGGAGACAAAGCATTAGAGCTTGGCATGCACACAGACAGCAGTGGTACAAATGAGCCTCTTGGCACCATGCATGTCAATAAGTAGAAGGTGAAGAGTACAAAACACACACAGGCATTCACAGTCTTGGCAGAACTCTTCAGAACAAAACAAGATTTTCACCAAGAAAGTCTGTTGACTCCAAATCCTGACAAATACGTGCACGTCTCTCATTTCTCGCTTTAACATTTTATTTACTCAGAATCTGTGTGACATAGCCTGCAGCTGTCATTATCATTTCAAACACACCGAATTATGCAAACACTGCGATGCCAAGCAGTTCTGCTCATTTAACTCAGTCGTCCCGCCGTTGAGATGGAACCACTTTCTCATCAGTCAATGTTCCGCAAAACAAACATGTTGTCAACATCGTAAAATTTTACATTTCCATCAGCATACGCTCCAAACGTTGGGGAGACTGAAACAGACAAAAAAGATGCTTCTAAGGAAGCTCAATTTAAGAGAAATACACAAGTCGACATTTCACACATGAAAGATGGTTTCAATGAACACGCTCCACTTTGTTCTCCCATCATCTCTTCTGACCTGTTTGGATAGGGTGTCCAGCTATGTCACCTACAAAAGCAATCTGCTCTTATTTTTTCATCCCATGCAATTTGTTCTCGGATGAACTGGACATAGTGTGTGTGGGAGTACGTGTGTGTCAGAGTCCATGTCAGATGGTCGAGGTCTATGTGCAGGTTCTCAGAATATGAGGTGATCAATCACATCATACAGCTTTAGATTAGAGCTCCATCGATCTGGTCTCAGCTCTGACAAACAGTCTGAACCAGAACACATCCACCTGGACAAGACACACACACACACACACACACACACACACACACACACACACACACACACACACACACACAGTGTTTTTCTTCTGCTGAATTTCATGCAGTGCCTCCCAGAAGCTTACACTACCACATACTCACATACCTGAAATATTCACTGTGCACCGCAGTCTCACACAGCGCAGTCCCTGTGCAGTAAACATATAAGGTGGGAAGAGTTTTACCCTGTGGGTGGCTGCTCATTTGTATGCCCCTTTCACTGTGGGTCAGCTCTGCTGCCCCTGGTCCAGAAAAGTAAACACACACTGTCACAGTTTGATGTTCTCCTCATAATTTTTAACTGACACTGGAATGTCAGACATTTTTCTACCTGTGTGAGTATGCCGACTGCATTTCAGTTATTAATGCTGTGTATGGTCCCAGTCGACGGTGATGTGTGATGAAAGTCCTTGCCCGAAGGCAGAAAGACCAAACAGGGAAAGCGAAGGGATGCACAACGTTTGCAGAATTACTAAGTCCAACCTTCTACCTTTGTCTCCGTAATTTTTCCCGAAGTGTGTGTGTGTTTTCTTATGAGCATTTGTATTCCATAAAAATAACCAGAAATTACTAGCACTAGGTATTTAGAGAGTGTGTCATTATGTTGTTCAGGTATTGTTTAAAGATGTCAGGTTGTCTGTTTTGTGGAGCATTGCTTGGAAAATGTAAGCAATGTAAATCAAAAGCTTGCATGTGTGCATTGTCTTCTCTAACCATTGCAGAGTATAGGCATGAACATGGGAAACATCTGAAAAGATAAAACTTTTCCATGCATTGCTTGTGTAAACTAAAACACCTTAGATAATTACTGAGGGGGGAAAAATCCATTAAAAACAAGTTACATATTTTTACATAAACTTCTTGCTGCAAGGCAACAGTGCATCAACATGCAACCCCACAAATCAGCATCTAACTGATAAATATACTCGCCCAGGTAACATGTTGCTGTCCAACATGAGGGGAAAGGGATAAGCTTTGGTCCGGTTCTGTGTGAGCAGCTGCTTCTAATACGGCTTTGCTCCATCAAGGCCGGATTCTATGTTTTCCTCGGCCGCTTAGGAAACTCAGACTCAGTAAAATATAGGACAGGTGACATTGTAGAATCTTCAACTTTTGGAGCACTAATGGAGCTTTTAAGAGATGCCCTCATGATGCTCTCATCTGAGTTCTGCAGCAGTTCACAGCGGAGACAACAGACAGTCACAGCAGCTCAGCAAGTTCATGTGAAGAGAACCTCTCACAGCGCAGAAAGGCACACCAGTCTCTTCTTGCATCAGACCATAGTTCATTGGAAGAGAAAGACAAAATGTTTTCTGGAGGTATTAAAGGTGGCGCGGCATGAGCATGTGATATCAGAGGGATGGACTGCTTCAAGACACATTGTCCAGTGGAAGAAAAAGACAATCCGTAATCTGATGCTCTGACATGGGAGTTGTAGTTCTGATCCGTAACATGTAACAGGTTTAGCAAACTTAAGGAAACTGGCAACACTTCACTGTGGCAACATTAAACAGCCTCCCTCAAGGCTTTTGAATATGATACTAGACCATTTGCATCAATAGCTGTCAGAGAACCAAAAATATGTCTAATCACATAAGCATCACATCTGTTTTGTTGGCTAACAACAACTTTTAGCTCGTACTGTTCTGGGTCACATGACCTTTTCAATGACTGATGATCTGACCATTTCACATTAAAAAGGATTTTTTTTCAGAAGGGCAGCCCAGCAGAGAGTATTGAAACATGCCAAGTGCTGAATATTGAGTAGCAAATCAGTAGTAGTTACACTGTTTTACTTTAAAACGATAGAGCTCCCTGATATCAACTTGCAGACAAGTTCACCTTGTAGGATGAATTCATCTTCTAGAAAAGGCCACACAAACCAGCACCAGAGATCAGAAGGGCGATCTTAGGGATGCAGAGTGACAAAGCTCCTTCTGTTGGTGACCTGGCCAGATAGGACAGGTGTCACGAGGAAACAAACCCACCCGGACCTCTTTGAGGTGCCTTAACAAGGTACTCTGTTGAAATAAAAAAACAAAAGCTTGGAAACAGGATCTTCAGACATTCCTTCTTCAATGTAAAAAAAAAAAAAAAGAAAAAAAACTACAGGAGCATACTGTGCTCAAAACTGGTGGCTTTGGTGCCTGGAGGTGAAGCTCTGAGGAGGATAAAAGACCAACTTTGACCTTTGACGGCCTTGGGGAAGTTGCAAGGTGCCCTAGAGGCTTGGGATGTTGCACTGATACAATGTTTTCTCTCTGGTGGCTGGAGATAAGGTGTAGGTGACCTCTGTCAAAGACGCGTTCGTGATCAAAGTGCTAACAGATGCTCAGAGGAATTATGGATAAATTAAAAGTTTTAATAACAGCTTACAAACCGCAGAACATAATCCAGCCATAGAGATGGTAAAGAAACAAAAGCACCCAGCGCTGACTTAGAGTAAGATCAAAACTTAAATAAAGTAAGATACAGATGCAGACTGATGAAGAAAAAAGCTGAATGGCATGTGATGTAGGAATTTGTTTTGGCTATATTTAAACACACAAAGAAACTAGTCATAGAGTTAACTATAGAGATGTCACAAGCAGATTGTTCCACTGTTTATTGTGATGTGTTAAAACGTCATGCTCGATTTAGATTTTTTAATACTGATGTTTCGAGCGAGTCTTGGGGGAAATTCAGTTTTTATCCTGTTGTGATGCAGCCAAGCAGTGAGTTTCATTGGGAAAGCCAAATAACCAATAGCGATGCACTAAGCGGGTTAGACTGACCAATGAGAGAGCTAGTCTGATTGACGTTGATTTACACTCCTTACCTCTTTAACCAAATTACCCAGCATCCTCTGCACTGAGATCACTGTGATGTTAAGTCACTGCTTGTGTGTGAAGTGTCTGTGAGCACATTATTATGCTGTTCCATTAGCTTATTTTAAACCTAAGGTAGAAACCTAGGAAGAAAAAACAGTTACTTAGGGGGTTCTTCTTAGATTAGTTTTGACATTGCATCTTGTGGGTATTGTTCCCACTGTCCTGCAGGACAAACTTACCATGTTCTGTGTCTATTTTAATTGATTGTAAGTCTGAATTATTGTTGAGATGCCAAGAAAACTTCACTAGACGACAGCAAGCTTCTTTTGTATTTTTTGCTTAATCCATGTGAAGTATAACATAACCAAAAAATGCAATCAAAAGTAAAAAAAAAAAATAACATAAAATAATATCATCATGTATTGGATCACCTGACTTCTTAAAGATGATTTTAAACTGAGTAGGGTTAGGTCTCACTTGTCCGATATGATTTTTATCAAAACAATATGGAAACAATAATTAAAGGTATAGTGAAGGACAATTATGAGGACTGATTATTTTGATGATCCAAAAAAAAGAACATCCTCCACTATACCTTTAAGCAAGAGTAAACACAGGTAATACATGTTTTGATTTCAATATAATTTCTCTTTTAGGCAAACAAAAACTGTTTAGACAAACTAACTGCAGGCCTGCATTTAGATAACAATTGAGAAGCCAGATATTTAAATACACACTTGTAAATGGCAAATACCTGTTTACTCTTACTTGTGCAATTTTTGGATGATTACTTCTGACTACTACTTAAATAAAAATATAGTGATATGTTATATGTACGTTACTTCTGAGTAAAATCTTTGGCTTCGGAAGGAAGGAAGGAAGGAAGGAAGGAAGGAAGGAAGGAAGGAAGGAAGG
>NW_015150533.1:1401970-1409549 GCF_000732505.1 Cyprinodon variegatus
GGAAGGAAGGAAGGAAGGAAGGAAGGAAGGAAGGAAGGAAGGAAGGAAGGAAGGAAGGAAGGAAGGAAGGAAAAATGAACCTAAAATAGTCATAAAAAAATTAAAAGATACAAACTCAAAGGGAGACAAAGAAAAAGGATGGGGAACAAGAGAGATAGGTGATGATGACCAGCGCAACCAAGTATCCAGTGAGAAACAATGACCAACGGACAGCTCATATGCTGAGGTGTGAAGAATGACATAGGATGCTAGTGTTATAATCAGGAGACATTATGGAACAGCTGAGCCACCGGGTGTGCAGGAAAAGCAAAGGGAGGAAGATTAATTATTACAGAATAGCTGAGCCCCAAGGGTACAGCCTATCAAGGGAGAAGCACAAATACTAGGAAACTAAGCACAAGGAAATAAATAATATGGCCCCATTAAATAGATAAACCAAACATAGAGAAATTAACCTGATATGGCACGAGTTTATAGAATAAAATAAACGACAAAGAGCAGAAAACATACAACTTACAAACAATGATCATGACAAGTAGTACTGTTTCATCTGATCTCATTATAATATTCCAAATAATATAATTATATATACAAAACAGAAAAATTATCTCCCGGTTTTACTACTTTTAATTATAAAATTTTAAAAATCAAATTGATAAATACATTCATTAAAAAAAACATATAGTAATCATATAGTAAAACATGAATTTGCTAATCTCAGTTTTTCAAACATAATACCTTTGAAACCAATCCTTATGGTATGTGGTGTATGCATGTAGAACAGTGCAAAGTACCTCCAATGACAATATCTACCTTTAATTACCATTCATTTGACTTTCAGGTGACATGCAAACTCAGCAAATAGTAAATAACATTTGGAAAAGGAAAGTTGTTAACAGGCAAGTGTACTTCAGAGAAGTACCTTCAGAAGTTGTGATAAATTGTGTTCAATTAAGAGTAGCATTACATCAACACAATGTTACTCATGTAGATGTTAAAAAGTATTAAGCAGTAAGACCACTCCTAGAAGCAAGAGCTAGATGATGACTCCAAAACTTATATCACACTATGCTTCTTAATTTACTGCCATTAATGCCCACAACAAATGCCTATAAAAATAACCATTTTGACATGTTTATAAAACCTTATAATTAACATTTTAAAAATATTTTCTTTAAAAAAAAACATAAAACCCGAAGGCCAGTCAGCAACAAATGCTTTAATCATAGCCTGTAGTGCATATTAAAATATCAAAAATGTCATATCACAATTATTGAATAAACTTATATTGCCATATATAATCATATTGAATTACTGTCTACCCATACTAGAAGCACTCTTTTTTCTTCTTAATGTTACTCAAGTAAATGAAACACCTTACTACCCACTTCTGCCTGTATGATGCATTATTTAATTTCAGCTCTCTTTGCCCTCAAAGACAGATAGTGGAACGCTGTCTCATTTCACGCTTGCAGTAGCTAATGCTATTAAACTAGACACAAAGATTTACTCAAAGGCATCGCTACAGATATATGTGCAAACCCATAGCAGACACATGAGGCTACGATCTGATGGCCTGTTTTTCCTGCTGCTACGGCAAGGCAGTCATGTTCTGCTTCTGTTCCTACATGTGTGTGCACAGATTTATACCATTCATTTGACAGATGCTTGACCAATACCCGGTGATCCCATTACAAGAGCCCGGGAAGCAAGGCATATTTGTGTGTGCGTGTTTGATGGAAAAGATCATCTCAGGACTGCAGTTATTTAGCTGCACTCTCTATCACTGTGGCATGTTATTATCTGGTTGGAGTCTTAGTTACATCACTCATACTTACACATACACACAGGGGTGAAGGGTGTTAGCTCCCAAATAAACAGCACACACGCTCACAGATCTGTACTGGTTTTCTGTGTTTTTCATTCTTCAACATCAACGAGCAACCTCCAGGTCTGAAAAAGCTGGGCAAAATAAATGGGGATGCAGGAAACTAATTTGTAGATAAAATAGTTTGAATGGAATCTCAATGTTACAGCTCCTAAAATGAGAAACGGCCCATTTTACAGAAAGGCATAAAATATATAGGGACTATATGGGTGTAATGAAATATTTAGCCCATGACGAGATGACACGAGATTTTAGCATTATTTTTGGGAAAACTAGACATTTTTAATTTTTTGTACATTTTAAAGTCCAATAAATCTCAAATTCTGCTTGAAAGAATCTCTGCTTCGTAAAGAATAAGTAACATCGTACAATAAGGGTGTAATGGCTCAGAAAGTAGGACCCAGACTTCAGGCAAGATAGACAGTGGATTGCTTCAAAAGCATTTATTCAAACAACGACAGATCGATTCTGCAGTGGCAGCGGCTGCAGCAGCCAAGGACTGAGACATGAACGTCTGTCAGAGAGAAACACAAGTAAGTGACTGCGATAATCTGATGGAGGATGATTATAAACGCACAAGTCACTAACCTGGTTTGACATTTCAGTCTGTGCCCAGAAAACAAGGATAATTCCAGCAGGTCGACTGAACAGTTAGAGTGCACGCTGCCAGAGAGTTCCAGACACGGAAGCCTAGAAGGCTGCAGATCTGACAGGAGATCAGATCTGAGCTGACAAAGAAAGACAGGATAATCCACAGGGCAAAGTCAAGAGGCAGATGAAGGTTAAGTCCACAGAAGAATCCGAAAGAAGTCCGAAGACAGGCAGGCAAACAGATCAGCCAGGGGCAGGCAGGCTCAAATGTCCAAAAACAGAAACAGATCAGGATCAGACAATCAGAAAACTATAGTAACGCTAGAGAACTCTCAACACCAAAGGCTCAAGAATAACCTGGTGCAGATGGCTGGGAAAGAGGCAGCTTAAATAGGAAACCGGAACAGGTGGATTTGATGAGTGATGAGAGCAGAGCTAGACAGGTGAATGAAAGTTAGCCTCCCCTGAACATAGCGTCCCCTGAGTATCACTAAAGTTTACTGTAATACCACCAGTATTACTTGCACCATAGATTAAACCCAGGGATTGGACAAAAACATGACACCAAATAAGTTAACACAGATGCACATTATCTCAAAGAGCTTGCATAATTAATTAATTTACTCTCCCTTTGTATTATTTTTTTTTGCTGAAATTAAAAGCTAACAAAAGCAAATACATTTCATAGCTTTCGGCAACAGAGAACAGCTACTCTTTATATGCATAACATTATTTTTTTATTTTGTATTTTCCCTGATTAAATTGATTAATATAAAATAAAGACATTTAATATGTCTGACTGCTGATCATTTCATACCAAACTGAATTATCCCTATAGATCACTGGTTCACTAAGCAGGGGTTCCAAAACATTACAGCCTATGACCCCACAATCTAGTACTTTCAGTTTTTACTAATAAACAATTTATGTTTACCAAGTTAAGATTTTGGTAACTGGGCATCCCCAAATCTACCACCTGTTTGGCTTAAATAGTTTAGCAGGTAGAATGGCCTGTCAGCGAGATTTGCTGCTCCGAAAACTCGTCTTATGGCAGCTTTTGTGTCCAATTAATTAATGGGAGATGGCTGATATCCTGGCTAACATTACAACTAGTCCAGCTGTACCAGCACACGTGATAGTATAAAGCTTTGCCACTTTGAAAACTCTAAAAGCATGTTTCACTATAGGCTAATTTTTGATAAACCGACAACAAAGACAAAAGGTCTCACTTAAAGTTTCCCACAAATTCAAAACTTGTTTTATGACAAAAATATAAAAAAGGAAATTTGTACGCTCACTTTCTTAATTTACTGCCACTATTTGTGGCACAAGGCAGTGTGGAATATCTTGCTACAAACAACTCAGTCTTTTCTACAATTCCTGGGAAAAGGTCTGATGACCTACCTCTCACAAGGCACCAAAGCCCTAGGAAAATGAAATTACCATGATAAATATGTATAGAAATGTCACCCAAACTTTGAAATCACATCCTAAAAGCCCCTAAAGTGAAAACTGTTTAGGGAGTATTCAATATTTAGTGGCAAACACTGCCTTTAAATATGAGTGGCATGAAGATGAGTTAGAGAGGGAGAAGCAGCATGATTGCTTGTCCATTTCAGTGTTTCAGTGTTTCGATTTATGTGTTTCTTTTTTATAAAGTAGTACCGTAGAGAAAATGCCCCCATAACCCAACCGTTTGCACCACAAAAAGATACCCTCCCAACATCCACACACACAGCACAGTACATACATGCAGTGTCACCCGGTTAAATTGCTTTCATGTTGTTTTCCAGCTCTAAGCCTCGGGGAGAGAATGCTAAATTGAGGCAGGAATTGGAGAAGCTTAGGTGAGTCTGCAGCAACAAGCGTGGGCTTTGTTCCTGGGTTATCATTGCAGTGCCTTCAGCCAGCCGCTGTGTGTTTGGAAACATCAAATTTGATTAGATTAGAAGAGAGGAGAAGGGATCCACTTTCCCTGCCTGCTCTGCTGCCAGTCTCCTAAACAATAATATGCTCTCAGGTGCCGCTAGAAGAGGCTTATAAAAACGAGAGGCCTGGAGATAATATGAGCCGGAGGAAGCATAACCTTCCACAAGACACAGATTCATCAAGACACATATAGGCACATGTGAAAGACAGCCTTTGTTATCTCTGTATCTCTCTCAACAGCATGAGCTCTATAAAGCTTTAAAAACTTGGATGTATGGAAATCATGGACCAAATAGCTTTTACACATCACATGTATTTTGAAGGATTTTCCTAGTAAAAGCTACATAATTTGAATTTTGTCATCCAAATTGGGATGAATCTGCTTGGTAATTCATAACATGTACAAACATGGGTTGTATGCCCCAAACCACCACATATTTAACATAATGCAGGTACAAATATATTGGTGTGTGTGCAGTTTGTAGGTTTAGAGTCATTTGCTGAGCTGACTTACTAAGCAAGCAAGCAGCCTCGATTTTCATGCAGGAAAGTTGGCAAACAGTACAAATCAAACAAACGTGGTCGTCACCATGAAATAGTCCTTGGTGATTATTCTGCTCCCCGTGAAGCATGTGTAAATTTCTGAAGGACTGGGGGAGACATGTCCCAACCAACATTGGCCTGGTGAGGACAGTCCCCTCCAATAATTTGCACTCTTGTTCTCCTTTCCACTCATTTAATTCAGCCAACAGAAACTCAGGATGGGCGAAGCTCATTTCAGAGCGTTTATAGCCAACGTTTTTTTACCATCTACTGATGTAACCTTACACCAAATAACATCACTAGATCTTTCAGGAGCCCTGTAGGTCAGGCTATAGGCCCATTTACAAAACCTATCCGTTCTGAGCTTGGATCAGTTAACCATGCCGTGCTCTGTTCCTTAAGACCATTTACACACCATGCTAGTGTGGTTCCTCGCCTCTTAGTGACGATCTGTGGTACTCCTGCTCTCTAAAGGTAAACAAGCAAACCAACATGGCAGCGCCCATAACATTCAGGAAGTTTGCGGAGACTCTGGCAAAGAAGGCAGACTTTGATGAATTTACTTGACAGAGTCGACTTTTGGTAAGTGGATACGACAAACGATAGTCTAATCGGGGCTTACAAATGCAGGAAATGACAGACTTGAGGTTCATCACACTGATAAAGCTGGCCTTACACTGTGTGATTTTTTGCTTTTTTCAGGCCAACTTCCTAGTCGTACAAGAATTTTTTTGATTGGGCCGCCTTTCAGCCTGATCGTGCGTCGTGTAGTGTACAGGGGGTAATGAGGGGCAATCAGTCTCTCATGACCACCTACCGATCAGGAATCGTGAGGTCGGGAGAACATCAAACACGTTTGATTTTTAGCCGGCTGTCATGGGCAAATCGCTCAGTGGGCATGCGCAAACAAGGATTTTTCTGCTTCCTCTCAGATCAAAACATGGTAGCATGGCGGGGGTACGGGTGAAAGGCAGTTCCTTCTGTAAAATTGACTGACCGTAGTAGCCACATTTGTTCAGCCATGTCTTTGCCAAGGCAGCGCGTTTCACTCTAGTGAGCTTTCTATTCCTCTTCTTCTCGTTTGGCTTCCGGTTAGACGAATCTGAGTAGCGCCATCTCACTGCGGAGCTGAGTCTGACAAGGGTTTTAGATGTACAATGTGAGCAGGTAGATCATATGAGAGCGACGGGCTGAACATGCAACCTGAGTTGTGAACACTGTACAACGAAACCCTCCGTAATTGTCATACAGTTTGAGCTGTAGCTGCATGCAACAATTGAAAAATTCGCACAGTATATGCCCGGCTTAAGTAGAATCATCACTGGAAATCATGTGGCATGGAGTATCCTAAATGTCATGATTACGGAGGATATCTGTAAGTAGATGACCCGGTCTGCTCATACGCTCTTTGTTATCTGTGAACCGCCCCAGAACTGAACTACGCCAAGCCCTACTGATGAACTAGTACCATGTTAGCCCGGTTCAGTTGTGTCTGGCGTGATTCAGTTCAGTTCTGCGTACCATTTACATTCAAAAGGTATTTCGGTTACCGATCTCAGCACAGTTTTAAAAGAGTAGTCCATAAGGGCTTATGGGTCAGACTCCTAACTCTAACAGCGTTGTATTGATCGGAGCAGAGGCAACACACAGTAGCAGTAAATTTAAAGCGGAAGCTACTTTGCATTTTATTTTAAATTAAGAGTTTTGAGACTGGTTGGTCTAAAAAAAAAGAAGAAATAAACTCAAAAGCCTTTTGACATATGCAGCTTAGAAAAAATCAGCAGCAACAGAGTGTTTATGCTTCGCAGGTTAGTATTATAAGGCAAAATGGTTGACACAAAATAGCATTTAAATGTTGTGTTCCTCTTTACTAGTTAAAAAAAAACAGCAATTAAGCTTAACTCAGTTACAGGTAGAAATCAACTTATCTTTATTGTTTTCTTAACAGAAATTTACCAGACTGCGACAGTTCTAGAGATCCCAAATTACAGAGTTTAAAGTCATGCTTAGGTGACTTGAATATTAGTTTATCATGCATCATTATGTTAGTTGATATCATAACGCCACATGTTTTTCAGCAGAGCACAGACACATAAGAAGGAATAGCTTCAGATTTAAAGATAAAACAGATTTACTGGGATATGAAACATGCAATAATATGTCAGAAATATTTTACAAGAAAAATCATGTTATATTTAAATAGCACTTTTTTCTTCTGTAAATCAGCAATACTCAGAAATAGCTGTAGCAGCCAAATTAGCAGTAGAGCCACACTCGCAGTCGAGAGAGACTTACAGTTAAATTTACAAAAACCTGCAAGATTCGAAGTACAAACAAAGAGTAAAAATCCGTGAATCAATGATTTGATATAAAACCTTCAATATTCAGACTTTGTGAAAGGCAGAAAAAAAATTAGATTTTGCTGCTTTTGAAGGAGAATAATAATCAATGCTACAGATGAAATGGAAGCCATCTATCTATCTGGGAATCATAATTTATTAGTCTTTGTTAGTTTAAGTACCTTTCAGTGTTTCATATTTTTCATAGTACTGAGATGGATGGATGGATGGATGGATGGATGGATGGATGGATGGATGGATGGATGGATGGATGGATGGATGGATGGAT